>NW_011494606.1:1017418-1030683 GCF_000754665.1 Bison bison bison
GTAGCAACCCTGAGCAAGGTGGAGGGTGGACAGCACAGCCTCTTGATCCACAGGCTCCCTTTCTCTTTCTGGCAATGATTAACCAGACAGAGACAATTGATGGCGATGGAAGAAGTCCATATGCAAATGAATGCTCCTCTCACACGTGATTGGTCATTGTCTCATTCATCCATCCAACCTGTATTTATTAAAGCCAACTAGGAATGACTGGAGAAGGCAATGGCACCCAACTCCAGTACTCTTGCCTGGAAAATCCCATGGATGGAGGAGCCTGGTAGGCTGCAGTCCATGGGGTCGCTAAGGGTCGGACACCACTGATCGACTTCACTTTCACTTTTCACTTTCATGCATTGGAGAAGGAAATGGCAACCCACTCCAGCGTTCTTGCCTGGAGAATCCCAGGGACAGGGGAGCCTGGTGGGCTGCCGTCTATGGGGTCACACAGAGTCGGACACGACTGAAGTGACTTAGCAGTAGCAGCAGGAATGACTGAAGGGAGGAGGAGAAACGTTAACTGAAGTCAGAAGAGGACAGTGTGGGGAAGATCGTCCTAGACAGAAGGAAACATACTTGCAAAGATCCCTAAGGGAAACATGGCCCACCTGGGGATCATAAAGAAGGGCAGTGTAGCCAGGGCTCAGGGAGAGAAAGCAGGGAAGTGGTCAGCAGGCGGGTTTGGCTGTGCGAGCCTTCCAGGCAGGGTTAATGAGCTTCTGACCACCACAAAGGCACAGGCAAGTCCAATCAGAACAGACATGAGCTACAGGCTGGAGCAAGGGTTTAGGGCCCCCCACTGCCTTAGATGCTGGATAAGGGATCCCAGAGGGGAAGTGGGGGCAGCTCAAAATAGTGGCTGTTCATCAACCAATACCAAAACGTATCATCCCATAATCGACAGGGAAAGCCATCGTGTGCAAATCAGTTAAAAGTCAGTGATGCTTACCATATGTAAAATAGATGACCAATGGGAATTTGCTGTGTGACTCAGGGAACTCAAACTGGGGCTCTGTGACAACCTAGAGATGTGGGATTGGGTGGGAGGAGGGAGGAAGGTTCAAGAAGGAGGGGACATATATATACCTATGGCTGTATACTTATGGCTGATGTGTGGCAGAAACCAACACAATTTGTAGAGCAATTATCCTCTCATAAAAAATAAAATTTTTTTTTTTAAAAAGTGAGTTATGCTTATGGTCTTTTCTGTGAGCTGGGTTATCTTCAAATGAACAAGAGGAAGCCTCTGAGGGAGTTTAAGCAGGGGCTGACCTGACCAGATCTGTGTTCATCCAAATGGAGAAGGGGAAAAAAATCCCTTCAGTTAATTAAAAAAGAGAAAAAGGTACTATAAAACATCATTCCACGACTTTTTTGTAAAGCAAAAATAAATGCAAAATAAATCCATCACTCTAAAGGAATGCCCTGTGTTTGCCTTCCCTGCTTCCTGGGAAACTCTCCTAATAAGGTCTTGGCCTTCACTCACTGCCCATGCTGCCCTCGTGACCGGCACCGTGTGTCTCCAAGGCGGCCACGGGGTCAGAGGTCTCAGCATACGGAGCAGTGTCGCTGTTTGAGGCTAATCAGCTTACACGGTGCCTGAAATCGCTGTCACCTTAGCCTCACTGGCAAGTTTCCCTCTTTTATCAAACTGGCTTTTTGTTGAACAAATTGATTTTTACAAAGTCTCAGAGATACCGCATGTCCAGTTCAACACTAGCCAGATACACCTTGTACACAAACCCAGGCACTACAGATCACAAAGTCAAATGGTCTACAGGTTCATTGTTCTACTTTGCCCGTCACCTTCGTCCTGCCCCTGGTGTCAATACCTAAAGACCTACTGCATGCTGATTGTGACATCTTGTCAGTCTTTGCTGCCAAGACGTTGACATTCCTCTTTACTGTTTTCTGTTTCATACTCTCTGCATGATGGTGGCATCTTCTCCTTGTGAGAAGCAGTTAGCAAAGCATAGAAATGCAGGTAGCCCCCAACTCCCATACCAGCGTGATTTGTTGGCCATGTCAATGTGGAAATCACCAACCTCGGACCTGCAGTCCCCTCACTGAGAAAATAGGAAGAACATATTTATACCTGTTGGAATAAAACAGTCTCATACCAAGCCCCTCCCAGCCCTCCAATCTGTGATTCTCTCAGAAACCCTGCAATAGGGAAATTCTGTGGCTCATTTTGGATCCATCTGGGAAAAGATGGCACACACAGAGAAGTATGTGACATCTTTTTAAAAAAGTTCAAGCTGCATTTGAAATGGCTTCTTTCTTTCCTATAATGTAGAGAATTACCACACAACTTCAGTGCCAAGTTATGGCTTCAGTAGAAAACTCCCCACAGCCTGTGTCTTGAGTCTTCAAGGCTCACTGACATAGCCGCTGTGTTCATTTATTTGGGAGGGATGAGAGAAGGAAGGCCTGCCGGTTGTGTGAGCCCTGGAATGGCTCCAGTGTTCCCCTTGAAGCAGCTGTTGGTCCACAGGCCAGAGGATCCATGGCTGGCTTCTCCCTAAGGTCACCTTTCCCTATTTCAAACCACAGAGTTCTGGAGGTGGAAGAGAGCACTTCCTCTGAGGCAGGCAAGTGAGTGGCAAACAGTCATTCTGCAAGTATGCATGTATCTGGTCAAGACCAAGAATAACTACCGTGGAGGCCCGGACTTGAGCTCTTTCAGGGAGCCCCTCCACTGTCTTGCCCCTCCTAAGCCCATGCATGGAGAAAGCTGGGGTCTCATGCTATCAGAAACAGCTATCAAAGCCACTAAAAATATCTTGAGTGTCAGATCGCCTGCACTTTAAAGTTGAGGACTTTGGGCCCTACTCAAAGCACATTTAATCTAATCAAGTGGTGTTTTTCCTTCTTTGGAGTTAAAACAAAAACACTGCTGGATCTTCCTCATGGGCTCATTCAGAGGCTCGGTCCTGCTGTATGGACACAAATTTCTACTACTCATGCCTCTCTCCAGAACTCATCTATGGATCTTGAGTTTGTTCAGGAAGAGTCCTGAGACCTGACAAACTTTTCTTCTAAAGTGTTGGCAGGACTATCACCACCACGGCCAGCAGTGTGAGCAGTGGGGTTGCTGTCTCATCTCTACATCTCCCCGGGAAAGGACTGTACCTACTCTTGTGCCCATCAGAGAGCAAGCCTGTGAAGGCGGAAGTCTTTAGACAAGGGAGAGCTCCATCTGCATCAACTGGTATGATATATTTAAGGACAGCTGCGCCACGGGTAGGAGGGTAGGAGGAAGGCTGCAGAGTGGGGTGATCTGAGCTATGATTCAGAAAAATGGTAGCAGCTGGTTTATATCTGGTTCTAGACATGTGACCTTGAACATGGGCTTAACTTCTCTGAGCCTCATTTTCCTCATCCACAGAATGGGACTAAACATGGCTGACCTCTCAAGTAGGGAAATGGGTAGAGAGCATGCTCATGCCCTTTACCATCTCTCTTATTTTTTTTTAGGATATTTTTGTTGTTGTTTTTTTTTTAATGTGGAGCATTTTCAAAGTTTTTATTGAATTTGTTACAATACTTCTTCTGTTTCAAGTTTTGTGTTCTTGGCCATGAAGCATGTGGGATCTTAGCTCTCTGACCAGGGATTGAACCGATACCCCCTGCACTGGAAGACCGATTAACAGCTGGACTTCCAGGGAAGTCCCTACCTTCCCTCTTAGAATTTTGAGAGAAGGTGGGCTGTGTCCATGGTCTGTTCCCTTTGTCTGGCTAGCTGCGTTGCTGTTCTTCCATTGTCACGAGAACATTCCAAGGATGAATGAAGGGTACGGGATCAAGCAGAGAACAAACATAAGCAAGAACAAGCATGTAGATTAATATACAAACTCCTGACCCAGGCTTCTAAATGGAAAATACCACACAGTGGGAAAGAAACCAAATCACTCTGACATGCAATAATACAGTGGTGCAGATCAAGGGTGGGCAAAAGATCTGGTTGTTGTTTTCTCTTCTCTTTTTAATCTCTTTATTTTTTCTTTCTTTCTTTTGTTCTTTCATTCTTTAAAAAAAAAACACACACACAGCTTGTTTCAAAAAGAGAAATAAAAAAACTTTTCCACAAAGTTAATTTTGTGAAATTGGGGGTCAAGCTTTTTACTTATCAGCATCTGAAGCTCCCTGGAAGCTAATCAGAACCATCTTCTGTATAATGGCTCCTGAAGAGGAAGCATCTGAGCTGAACAAGTGTGCGCCTGCATCCGTGATCTGCTAACTTATCAACTGTGAGACCTGGGGAAAGTGCCTTAATAGAGTCTAAGGTTTTCAACTCTAAAGAGGAGATAATTCTTGAGGACATGGTTTGGGCAGTCATTATCAAGGCTGCCTATTTCCCCCTTAGTGGCAAAAGAGTTCACTGTCCCCTTGAACTTAAATGTGGCTGTGTGACTTGCTTTGGCCAATGGAATATGACTATTCTTTAAAATGAAAGAAGGAAGGAAGGAAAGAGAGAGGGAGGAAAGTTAGCAGATGCTTCAAGTCTCAGTGAACCAATCATTTTCCCTTCCCACTGGTGCCATGATTGTGGAAGCTACAGTTCAGATGTCGCCTTGGTTAGCATAGGTTCCAGAAGTCTCTGATGAGCAGAGCACTCACTGCCTCTTATTGGATGTGTAGCATCTTTTGTGGTGTTAAGCCACTGAGATTTGGATTTGTTTATTAAGGCAGCAAAACCTAGCATACCGTGACTGATACAATGGTTTTTATAATAAAACCTGATGGCATTTGTAGACACAAGTTGGCAGTGGTAATGTGCTGGAAAAGCCTTGCTATTTTACTGTCTAGAGCTAATTGTACTGATTAGCTCAAGTTAAGGGGCAAATTCTTGACAAAGGTCAAGCAGGCTACAGAACGTTGTAACTTACCCCCAGACTATTTGTCTCCATCAGGGGCCAGAATCAGAAAAATCCTAAAAAATCTCCCCCAGTAGTTCTGCCATGGTGACCAAATACCCGCTCTAAAACTTTGATTAAACTCCAGGTAAAGGATCAGTTGATGTCCTGAAAGGGAACGTGCGTAGGAGGTTTCACCAGGCTCTGGGGAGTAGAGAGATGTTCAAGAAGGGTGAGCAGGCACAGTAGTGGGAGGGGTCTTGAGCAGCTCTTCAGACTGAGGCCTGAACTGGGGGAGGGGGATCCTTGGCAGCAGGAAGTTTAAGCACACCTCAATACGTGGCCCCTGTCTCTACTCCTTGCCTTAATAATTTTCTTCCTCACATCTTCCATGATAACTTTTCAACTCTAGGTTTCCATTTCCTGGATATTTTGGCAGACTCTTCAAGTCAATGTGTTACAGACAAAACATACCATCTCCCACCACCAAAACTGCTATTTCCTATTCCATGCTCCACATCTGGGTGAAGGGCAGTCATCTTCCCAATCACTTAGGCTGAAAAGTTTAGAATTCTTACAGCCTTCTTGGAATGCTCTCTATTTCCCCCCTTATTAATGTGAAAGCGGAGCATGTAAACAAGAGAAACAACTGGAAGTATCATGCAGGCCAAGTAAGTCTGCAGTTCAACCTTGGAGTGAATTTGGTCCTCTGAGAATTTGTCTTTCTGAACTGTAGATTCAGAAAATAGTACGGGGACTGCCTAACTCTTTCAGGCCAAAATAAAGAGCTATTGCTGGTCTATGAAATTTTAAAATGCAACTTCTGAGGATTTTTTTTTTCACCAAGCAAAACACCAGTGATTTAAAAAGCAAAATGAGATGCTGATCCCAGAAAAGATGGAATAAGAAGGGCACAGTAGTTGCACACTCAATGCAACTATAAATTCTGGACAGAACGGATGGAGCAGCTCTCTGAGGGCCCTGAAACATAAATTGTGGCCCGCAGATTGGGGAAGGAGACCAGAATTCAAAGTTCCACTAAGCCAGCAGTGAGTTTGCCGTTTTTTTTTTCCTCCTGTGTTGCACAGCCTGGACCCAAAGGCAGCCAGAAACTCAGAAGTGTGTACCAGGGGCAGATAGGAAGAGCTCCAAGTGAAATCCTCCAAGTGAAATTTCTTGTTTCTGATCCAAGAAATAAGGATACCCCTAACTGTCAGGGAGAGGGGGCGGGGGAATCCCCTGGTTCTCGTTTCTTTTTTCCTTCTTTTCAGCCTCTCCCATAGGCAGTAGTGTGGCAGCGGTGGTGGTGGGGAGGGGAGAGCGGTGGCGGCTGTGGTGATGGGCGGCAGCTAAAGTCCTGAGGGAGGGGGAAGAATCATTTTGCTTGACCAGAGGAGCAGTGATGGGAAGAATGTGAACAAGTCTCCATTCTTTTTTTTTTCCTTTCTCTGTCCTCCAGTCACTTGGCTCCAGGCACAGTAACAGTCACAGGAAATGAGTGGCAGAAGAAGGAAACCATAGTTCAAGCGTGCTGCCTAGAGCATTAGGAAGAAGGCCCAAGGAGCCAGAGGTGTTGCGGAGGTCATGGAGAGTATATGACAGTTAAAAAAGTATAACATTGCCTGAAGGGGTTTTTAATATATGTAGATGTATCAGTGGGCTTCCCTGATGGCTCAGCAGGTAAAGAATCCACTTGCAATAAAGGAGACAAAGGAGATGTGGGTTTGATCCCTGGGTTGGGAAGATTCCCTGGAGGAGGAAATGGCAACCCATTTCCAACCATTTGAAAAAGTCGGACATGACTGAGCGACTAAGCACACACACACACAGATGTATCAATAACACCATAACTAATATAAATAGAGGATGTCAAAAGCACTTATATGGTGATAAAGTTTCTATAATTCACTTGAAATTGTAGAGCAGAATTCTACACATGTTGTGAAAGTATTTTAATTCCTGGAGAAACTACTAAAAAGTTTTTTTTTAAGAGATATAGTAAAAAAAAATCTCAATCAAAAATATACAAATATTCAAAAAAAATATAAAAATATTCATGTACTACAAAAATGTAGAAAACAGAAAATGAAAACCAGAAGGAACAAATAGAAAATAGATAATAAAATGGTGATCTAGGTACAAAGATATTACTAATTTAAATGGTATAACATACTAGTTATCTGTTGCTGTGAAACAAATGACCACAAATTTAGCTTAAAACAAGTACCTCACAGCTTCTGTGGGTCAGGAGTCCAGGCATGGTTTAGCTGGTTCTCTGCCTTAGGGTCTCTCATGAATGTGTTGGCCAGGGCCGGGCTTTCATGTGAAGCCTTGACTGAAGCAGGATCAACTTCCAAGCTCACTTACGTGGTTAGTAAGATGATTCCCTTTCTTTTGGGCTGTTGGATACAGGGCCTCAGTTCTTAGCTGGATGTTGACTGGTAGCTCAGTTCCTTGTCATGTGAGCCTCCCCATCATGGCAACTTGCTTCATCAAAGCCAGCAAAAGAATGATTCTATCAAGAGACTGTCCTAGAAATATGGAAGGTAACCTAGGGAACATAACCAAAGATGTGACATCCCATCACTTTTGCCATATTCTATTGGTTAGAAACACCTTACAGGACCTGCCAACATTTGAGCAGATGGTATTAAGCAATAACATAAATTCAAGAGGCATTAATCATTGAGGACCATTTTAGAGTGTG
Source organism: Bison bison bison (assembly GCF_000754665.1). Classification (NCBI taxonomy): domain Eukaryota; kingdom Metazoa; phylum Chordata; class Mammalia; order Artiodactyla; family Bovidae; genus Bison; species Bison bison. The sequence goes on from NW_011494606.1 coordinate 1,024,976, forward strand.
TCCATCAGACCTATGAAATGAAAGACTGAAAAAAATGAATTAAAAAAAGACACCATTTGTTACTCTGTAATTACCTATATGGAAAAATAATATGAAAAAGAATGAATATATGTATATACACATATCTGAATCACTAACACAGTATTGTAAATAACTATATTCCAAGATAAAATTAAATTTAAGGGAAAAAAAGGACACAACTACACTGCCTCAAAGCAATCTACTTTAATATGATAGTTATATTCAAAATAAATATATGGAAAAAACATAAACTGTGAAAACACTAATCAAAAGAAAACTGCAAAGACTATTTTAGCATTAAAGTAAATTTCAGTTTGAGGAGAATTACCAGGTATAAAGAAGAGACGTTGCATAATGATAAAAGTGCCAATTCACAAAGACATAGCCATCCTAAATGTATATGTACCCAGAACAGAATCTCAGAACACAATAAAAACTGGTAGAACCAAATAGAGTAATGACAAATCCACAGAGTTGAAGACTTCAAAATCCCTCTGTCTGTAATTACTAGTTTAAGAAGATAGACTGGGGCTTCTTTGATAGCTCAGTGGTAAAGACTCTAAAGACTCTACCTGCTAATGCAGGGTTCGATCCATGGTCTGGGGAGATCCCACATGCCACTGAACAACTAAGCCTGTGCTCTAGAGCCCAGGAGCTGCAGCTACTGTGTGCACACAGCCTAGAGCCCGAGCCCCACAACCAGAGACGCCTCTGCAATGAGAAGCCCATGCACCGCAACTAGAGAGTAGTCCCCACTCGCTGCAACTAGAGAAAGCCCAAGCAGCAACCAGAAAGCTACTGGAGAAGGCCCAGAACAACCATAAATAAATAAAATTATTAAGAAAACTAAAGATAGACAGTGAGCAAAAACAGAACCCAGCAACACCATCAACCAACCATATTTATAGACCCCTCCCTGGTGGCTCAGACGGTAAAGCGTCTGTCTACAATGCTGGAGACTGGGGTTCAATCCCTGGGTTGGGAAGATCCCCTGGAGAAGGAAATGGCAATCCACTCCAGTACTATTGCCTGGAAAATCCCATGGACAGAGGAGCCTGGTAGGCTACAGTCCATGGGGTCACAAAGAGTTGGGCACGACTGAGCGACTTCACTTTCGACCACCCAACAGCAGGATGAATATATATTTCTTTCAGGTACACGTGGAACATTTGGGGACTCCTTTGCATAAAGCAGTTCTTCACTAATTGTACCAGAGAGATGGAGATGTGATGGATGGTGGGAGTACAGTAGCAGAGAGGCATTTTCTTACTTCACAATCTAGCCTCTCAGAGGACATTGTGGGACCATTGGTGGTGCAAACTTTGATATGAAAAGGAAGTTCTCATTTTAATATGATTGCAAGTAGCTTAAAGTATTGAGAACCAATTTATTTGCATAGAATTGTTTAAACAAGTTATCTAATAGGACCAGGGTGTCAAGTTTGTAGGTGTCTGGTTTTGAAACACAAAATCCAATATTTACTTTCAGGCTTTGAAATGCTTTTTAAAAATGTGGTGGTGGTTTAGTTGCTAAGTTGTGTCCAACTCTTGCAACCCCATGGGGGGCAACCCACCAGTTATCCTTGTCTGTGGGATTTCCCAGGCAAGAATACTGGAGCAGGTTGCCATTTCCTTCTCCAGGGGATCTTCCCCACCCAGAGAGCAGACCCTCATCTCCTGAATTGCAGGCAGTCTTTATTGCAGGTGGCTGAAGCACCAGGTGGTTCATATAAATTACCTTTCAACTTCAGTTTTATTATTAATTGTACTATAACTTGTACTCTCATTCAATTTCAACACCTTTTTGTTCTACTTCTAAACTAGTTTGCCATTTGGATAAATAAGTATGACTAGGTGGCTTCGAAGCCATCAACATAGTTCTGAATTCACTCACTTTTGCAGTGCCCATCAGTATCAAACTATGATTTAATCCAGAAATTCTTTGAAGAAAAAAAATATGAAAAGGTTTTTATTGGAGAGCTATTTTCAGATTACGGAAAGATGGTTCAGCAGTTCATGAGTCAACATATTTTCCACAAAAGCAGCACCACCTTGGGACAGAACCCTCACAGATCTGGAGAAGTCATTTCTCTTTGAAAATGTGTGCTGTTGTAGGTCTAGCTCCTCATTAATTACTTTTGATGAAGCAATTCAAACCTGGGTGTTGTCCCCATGATAAAAAGAGGTTCTCCTGCAATACCAGTGAGGTCAGAGCCTGGTCATGTAGTTCACGTCCACTGAGGGAATCTCTTCTCTAGATATTTGGGAGAACTTTTTTTATTTGCCAAGAACCTGCCTTGATTTGATTAAAATTTAGAAAACTCGACAGTGTAAAAATAATCTTAATGCCGAGAGAAATCTGTAAATTAATGAACATTGTAGCTGTTCAGTCACTGAGTCGTGTCTGACACCTTGCGACCCCATGGACTGCAGCACACCAGCTCCTCTGTTCTCCAATATCTCCCAGAGTTTACTCAAACTTATGTCCATTGAGTCAGTAATGTTATCTAACCATCTTATCCTCTGTCATCCCCTTCTCCTCCTGCCCTCAATCTTTCCCTGCATCAGGGTCTTTTCCAATGAGTCGGCTCTTCATATCAGGTGGCCAAAGTATTGGTGTTTCAGTTTCAGCATCAGTCCTTCCAGTGAACATTCAGGGTTGATTTCCTTTAAGTGTGACTGTCAGGTTTTAATTGCTGAATTGGTAAAGGGTGTGCTTTGGATTTCATATACCTCTCACTGATCTATGAAAGCAAAATGTAAACAAGATATAATATATAATTACGTTTATAACTTATCCATATCTTTTCTTCCTCAATAAATAGCTAATATTTTTAAAGTCATGATGCCAGATCTGGTTTAAACCAACCAAAACTGGTTTTAGTCCGCAATGGCAACAGTATTGAAGATAGAGTTGACTTGATCCAGTCTGAATCAAGCTACTTTAACAAATGTGACTTAAAGCTGCTTTAATTTAGCTAGAATCTGTTTGCTCTGCTAAAAATAATTTTTTACTGTTTTTCCCTATATGAAGCAGTCACCTCGCTGAATTCAGTTCCTCCTTCTGAACCACTGTGACCCAATTCATGTTGGTCTGACCCAGTAAGGACAAGTTAAAACCAGGCTCATCTGGCCTCAGTCAGCGTGAATTGCTCTGTATCTAATTTGTCCTAAGTCAGAATGTTTTATCCTGCTTGAGCTGGTTTTATCCAATTTGAACCGGGAATGTTGGATTTGACCCAGTTCGAACCATTTAAAAACTGATTTTGACCAATTTGGAATCAGTTTGCTACTTTGGTTCCTACTGAGAACCAGTTGGTTTCTGTTAGAAATCCAACATTCAGAAATGGCTAAGCTAGCCAGAGCCTATTGTGAACCACACTGATTCAGATTATGAGAACTCTTCAGTCTGGTCAAAACACCAAAAACCAAAATGGAGATGCTAGAAGCTCAGGTTATACAGGTCAGGGAGTAAAAGAGGTGGGGGAGGAAATGGAAGACATTGAGTCTGTACTCTTCTAGATGTAGGTGAAAATGGAGACTCAGGGTCAAGAAATGATCTTTTAAACAAAATATGGACCCAGGTCCCAGAAGAGATAGGAGGGCATAGATAAAGAGACTGGGTTGGAAACGAAGTAGGGACGATGGTATATTGTAATTAAATTGGGGGGAGATGGGACTTTTATAGACATGATAACAGTTTTAATATCATATGAAGACAATTTTTATCATAGGATTGTGGCTTTGGTTAAGCAATTTATGTAACTGATTATATTCTTTTGACAAGTCTATCAACTTCCCAACAGCTACAGTTTTCTACGTTGAGACATTTGGAGAGAGCTGCCCATCTGTGTCCTAGCCTATTCCTCACTGGTCCACAAGGAAGGATGCTGAAACAGGAGAAAAGCTAGAGGCTTTTACCAGCCAAGGGAAGACAGGTTGCCTGAGTTGACAATGGCTCCCTCAGGAGACCCTACCAAAAGGAGTCACGTTCTGGGCTGCAGCAAATCCCTGCTGTTGTATCAGGGCTGTGGCGAAGGCAGTCACCAGTCCCTCAGTAGAGGTGACTCTACTGTCCCCCTGTGCCTAAGACAATTCTGCTTTACATCTGGGTTCCCAATGCCATTATTAATTTTGGCCCCTATCTCTCCCAAAGTTGTTCCAGTTTGGGCAATAAATTCTATGGTCAAGCAGTCTGAGGCCCTGTCTCCTCCCATCCGTCTCTCTCTACTCCTTTCTCTCTTCTCTTCTATGGGGATTGCATTCATTCTCATAGCTTAAAATCCTTCTGTCCAGAATTCTCATCCCCATCTTTTCCCCTCAGCTTTCCATTTTTAATCTCCACTGGGATATTAAAATAATAATACACTCAATGCTGGTGGAAATGACCCAGAACTGACAGCTGTTGTGTTGGCCTTATCCACCCTTGCCACCCAGAAACCAGTTGCCTGAGTACTCACTGAGCCCAGCCCCCACACTAAAAAGAAAGAGAGGAAATATTCATTGCCACGTTGAAAAATAGAAGGGTATTTGCACGTGTTGCTAGGGTTCCTCTGGAAAGCATCCAAGAATAGTTCCAGAAATTCCACTTCCAGGTGTGTGTTTCTTTAAGGAAACATTGTGCTGCTGAGAAGGAACACCCTGGGAGGTGCCGCATGCTGTAGGCATTGCTACGGCAGATGGGCCTTATGGTGGCACGGCAAAGGTGGAGACACAGGGGAACACCACATGAATGGGCAGGGAGCACCCTCCACCCCTGAGGAAGTCGTAATCAGGTAGCTGACACACTTCCAGAGTATGCTTATTAAAGACCCCAACTTCTCAGGCTCCAGACCCCCAGCAAGCACATGCTGGAAGGAGAGATGCATTCCACTCCAGGATCAGTGAAGCACCCCACATTTCTGCTCGAGCCCTGAGCTCCTAGTCCAGCTCCCACCTAGTTTTGCACCATCCTAAACCCTTGAGACTGGTTTTAGAAAAGGCAGAGGAACCAGAGATCAAATTGCCAACATCCGCTGGATCATGGAAAAAGCAAGAGAGTTCCAGAAAAACATCTATTTCTGCTTTATTGACTATGCCAAAGCCTTTGACTGTGTGGATCACAATAAACTGTGGAAAATTCTGAAAGAGATGGGAATACCAGACCACCTGATCTGCCTCTTGAGAAATCTGTATGCAGGTCAGGAAGCAACAGTTAGAACTGGACATGGAACAACAGACCGGTTCTAAATAGGAAAAGAAGTTCATCAAGGCTGTATATTGTCACCCTGTTTATTTAACTTATATGCAGAGTACATCATGAGAAACACTGGACTGGAAGAAACACAAGCTGGAATCAAGTTTGCCGGGAGAAATATCAATAACCTCAGATATGCAGATGACACCACCCTTATGGCAGAAAATGAAGAGGAACTAAAAAGCCTCTTGATGAAAGTGAAAGTGGAGAGTGAAAAAGTTAGCTTAAAGCTCAACATTCAGAAAACAAAGATCATGGCATCTGGTCCCACCACTTCATGGGAAATAGATGGGGAAACAGTGGAAACATTGTCAGACTTTATTTTTCTGGGCTCCAAAATCACTGCAGATGGTGACTGCAGCCATGAAATTAAAAGATGCTTAATCCTTGGAAGGAAAGTTATGACCAATCTAGACAGCATATTCAAAAGCAGAAACATTACTTTGCCAACA
>NW_011494606.1:1030783-1044391 GCF_000754665.1 Bison bison bison
TATGGATGTGAGAGTTGGACTGTGAAGAAGGCTGAGCGCCGAAGAATTGATGCTTTTGAACTGTGGTGTTGGAGAAGACTCTTGAGAGGCCCTTGGACTGCAAGGAGATCCAACCAGTTCCTTCTGAAGGAGATCAGCCCTGGGATTTCTTTGGAAGCAATGATGCTAAAGCTGAAACTCCAGTACTTTGGCCACCTCATGAGAAGAGTTGACTCATTGGAAAAGACTGATGCTGGGAAGGATTGGGGGCAGGAGGAGAAGGGGATGACAGAGGATGAGATGGCTGGATGGCATCACTGACTCAATGGACAAGAGTTTGGGTGAACTCTGGGAGTTGGTGATGGACAGGGAGGCCTGGTGTGCTGCGATTCACGGGGTCGCAAAGAGTCGGACACAGCTGAGTGACTGATCTGATCTGATCTAAAACCCTTGAGAAGTCATTAGAGTATTAATAGTATTTAAAATCATGAGACAGGGTAAAATCAGCTAAGAGTGAGGGGAGATAGAGATCAAGTCTGATGAAGGAGCCTAGAACACCTCAACATTTAGAAGGAAGGAAGAGGAGGCAAAGCCAGTACGGGGCATAGAGGAGTAATCACTGAGTAAGTAAACCAAGAGAGGGACTTTCCTGGTCGTTCATCTGTTGAGAATCGGTCTTCCAATACAGGGCACATTGGTTCAATCCCTGGTCAGGGAACTAAGATCCCATATATGAAAGGGTAAGCAGGCCCACATGCTACAACTAGAGAAAAGCATGTGCATCGCCGCCAAGAGACAGTGCAGCCTAAAATAAAAGAAAAAAGTAAGCCAGGAGAGTGGGTACCCCAAAATTCAAGAAAGAAAAGGGTTTTCAGAAGAAGGAAATGACCTACTATGTAAAATACTAATGAGAAGTCAAATGATATGAAGATAAAATTGACCAGTGGATTTAGCAAGATGAGACTTGTTGGTGCCTATTAGAATTCTGGTTTCAGTGTTACCGTAGAGACGAAAATCTGACCGATAAGGGTCAAAGAAAGAATAGGAAGAGGGAAAGGTAGAGTAAGGAGCAACAGTTGTTTTGGAGGAATTTTGCTATAAAGAAAGCAAAATAAATAATAGATAACGAACTGGAGGTCAAGAAGAGATTTTTTTATTTTTTAATATCAAAGGAACTTACAACATGTTGATATGTCAATGGGATAAAATCACCGGAAATGCGAAAGTTAATGATACAAGAGAAAGATGCAATGTCTTTGAATGGAAAGAAGAGATAGGACCCCATGAACAGGTGGTGAGTTTCCTTGGACAGAGGCAGAGGCAGGTCATCCTTTGCAGCAGGAAGAAATGTGGAGGATACAAATGCAGCTGCATGAAATATTTCTGTATGCTTAGGGAAATTGCTTTTCTTCTTCTCTAGAAAATCTGTAAAATTTCAACCTAAGCACCTATTAAATGGCTCACCTGGGGCTGGAGGTTTTGTGCTGCCTGCCAAGCAATGATTTGGGGTTCACAGGCAATCTCAAGAGAGTAAAAGCAGGGGACCTGAGGTTACAGACCACATTCTTTTCCATTCTTCTTAGGCCTTAATAAATGCTGGATTGGTTTGAATTATGAGAAACTAAAATATGCTTGTTGAAGACCTCCTTAAAAGATATTTACAGGTGGTGCTGAAAGCCATTGCTCTGGGGAATGAATATAGCCTCCACAGTCTTCTGAGCAGATCTGTCTGCAGATGGGCAATATGTAAGTATAGAACCCTCCAGCAGTGAGAGCTGGGGTTGGTCCACTGACTAGCCCTCTATTCAACAATAGGGCATCCTCTTATTCTCACTTATGGATCCCCATGTTAGACTGTAAGCTCCCTGAGGGAAGAGGTTGTGTCTTAGTCATACTCCATGGCTTCCCCCAACCTCCCCAGGTGCACAGCCCATGTGTGTCAGTGAAAATGACAGGGTCTCTACTCACAGTCGTTAAAGATGGAGAGCAGACTGTAGATATGAAAGGAGACCTTCTTCACATCATGTTCCCTTAAAGGCTTTTGACCCCAAATACCTTAGTTAAAGATACCTTTGAAGTTAACGAGGAAAAACTTCCAGATATGAAAGTCTGAAGTTCTAGTACACTCCTCTGCTCATCCAGCATTTCCTGCCATCATAAATGTGAGATTTTTCTATTTTCCTACTAAGCTTGTAATGTTGGAAGGATGGGGAGCAGATTATCCAAAAGTCTTACTCTCAGTTTGTCCATCATGCAGAGACAGAACACACTGACTGGTTTCTCTCTTTGGATCTGAAGCCATTTATAACAGTCCAGCTATAGCAACCCATGAAGGTCCACCCTGGGTTAACAATCATAAGTGGCCCCTCGATCCTATTCCACTGTTCAGTGGGGGTGATAAGACTTCAATCAGAAAACAAGTCCTTGGGGTTTCCTGACCCCTCATCCATGGACACTTTCTCTCTCCTTCTCCTACCCTTGGATCCTGTGGCTATCTAGATACTTCTGTTCCTTTATTCCTCTCACCTCCACTGGTAAAGAATCTACCTGCAATGTGGGAGACCTAGGTTTGATCCCTGGGTTGGGAAGATCCCCTGGAGAAGGAAACAGCTACCCACTCCAGTATTCTGGCCTGGAGAATTCCACGGACTGTATGGTCCATGGGGTCACAAAGAGTCGGACACAACTGAGTGCTTTCACTTTCCACACCCAGGAGTCCTACTTTCCTTTGGCCTTCTATGGGGGCTGCCAGACCTGTGGACTATTTTCTTCCAAAGCTGATCAGGACTAGGCAATTTAGAAAATCAGCCCCGGGAGTCAAAAGTCTATGAGATAAACACATCTTCCAGACTTTCAAGACAGGCCTCCTCTCAGCATGCTTCCTGTGTACTTCCCAAGGCCCCTTCTCATATTTTCACGGATATATGCTATGTCTGCAGAAGGAAATCATGCTAGCAAAACAGACCTGTCCTGCCAGGAAAGCCCCCACATCTGAGTGGCTGTCTGGGACACTACTGGATACGTGGCAAGTTTCTTTCTAAGGCCCTGAACAGCACATACAAGCTGAAAACTTGCTTTTTCTTTTTCTTCCCCTTCGGGTTGTTCTAGAAATGATCCCAGGCTTCAAAGTAATTCTGCATATAACGTGTAACTGCAGATGGAGGAAGGAACCATGAGTGAGGCGTACTGCTGAACTTGGATCAGTTTGTTCTTTGAGAGCCAAATCAACACACGAGGTTATGGACAGACATAACCACCTTACAGAAGCTAATGCCCACAGGCCAGAGCACGTCTCTGTTAATTAACTGATTGCATCAGCATATCTAAAGAAAGAGTATGTGGAAACCAGGTGAAAGTGGGTCAACTTGGAATCAGAAAAAACCTCAGTCAGAAAGGCACTTGGGCTAAGCCCATCTATGCCCTGCTGAAGGGGTCTGTCCTGAACTGCACCTGTAGGTCAGCTCATCACCATCACTCTCTGCTGGCTTAAGAGCTGAACTGCTAACACCCACGGAGTTATGAGCATCAACCACTGATAAATCCCAACACTCCTTCCTTGTCTCTGCCCTGACCCTGCTCCGTGATGGGAAAGTAGAGACTAAGAATAGCACACATAAGGGGGTAGGGTCTGGTATGGGGAATCAATTACTCCTGGGGACGGGGCGTGGGGCAGGAACCGTAGAGGTCACCAAGAGTAGGTCAACAGAATTACCCAGACTGGAATCAACACCTTTTTTAACCCCACCTAATTAAAGAATTTTTCGAATTCTTCAGAGGAACTGGTCATTAACTTTAGAACCCAGCCTTAAAGTATGTATGGTTTAGTGTTGTGTTGGGGTCCCCAGGACCACCTCCAGGTTCAGTGATTTGTGAGGACTCACAGGAGTCAGCATATGGTCACGCTCATGGCTGTGATATATTACAGTGAAAGGATACAGAGCCAAATCAGCAAAAGGGAAAAGGCATGTGAGAAGTCCAGAGGAAACCAGGTGCAAGCTTCCAAGAGTCCTCTCCCAGTGGAGTCACACAGGACAAGCTTAATTCCTCCAGCAACAAGTTGTAATAACACATATGAAGTGCTGTCTATCAGAGACGCTCATTAGAAACTCAGTGTCAAAGGCTTTTGGGGAGGCTGATCATACATAGACACCCTATTGTATCAACACTCCAGACTCCCAGAAGGAAAACAGGTTTTCAGCATAAACCACATGATGTTGGGTTGGCCAAAATGTTTGTTTGGGTTTTTCCATGACATTTTACTGGAAAACCCGAACGAAAGATTTGGCCAACCCAATTCAAACAGGGTAGGCACAGTGAGCTACCCTTATCAATTAGGGAAGTTTTAGATCAGAGTCAGGAACTGTTTACTGGACAATTCCCACACACCAGCCAAGGGCTACCATGACAAGCAAGACTTTCTAAGGACAGCAGTCTCAGGCTTGTAATGGTTAACCCTTATGTACAGGTATATATAATTAAACTTACATTATCTATAGCATAACAGAAAGATTTTATTCAGAAGCATAGGTTCAAACACTGTCAACAAATCTTTTGCTACCTTCTTAAAGTATTAAGACAAAGTACTTCTCCAGATGTTGCTGCAGATCTAGTTTTCTACCAGTAGGACCCCATATGCTGCTGCCCATCAAGAATCTAGTGCTCCAAGCTGGCAAAACAGAACCTAAGCCTTTCCCCACCCACTCCCACTTCTGCCTTCTACCACCACCATGCACTGACCCCCATCCTGAACTGGACTTTAAAGCAGCCCACTTGACCTGGAGTGCTAAATACTGTTCACAAAATGTTCCTTTCTCATCCTTCCCCAAACCAAAACTGACCAGCATGGTGGTCCCAAGTTCTGGTTCTGAGACCTGGAAGGATCACACCCCTCATGCTGAAGAACTACTTCCTGAAGCTTAGGGAGGAACGCCTCTTTCTGATCCATATAAAGTCCTCTTCACATGACTTCCTCTGTTCTCCATTTTCCAGTCTCTATTCCACCTCCTTCAACCATTGGGATGTTATTGACTTCTTTTCACTTGTCTGAAGTAAGCTCTTACTCTGATTTGGGCTGGGTCACAGTGAAATTTTCTTTAGACAGTTTCTCAAATATCATGTGGTGAATGAACTCAGCTACCCTAAAATCAACCTTGAATCTTTGCAATGGTAATGACTCAGTTGCTCTTAGACACGTGGAAATCCTAATCCCCAGCTCCATTTCACACAGTAATGACCTTTCCCAGTTTATTTTTCTTTTCCTTTTTTCAAAGGACAGAGTTTAGGAAAGTACTGAGGGGAGATTAACCCTCTTGAGTCTACCTAGCTCGATCGGTCCATTCATGGAAGCCAGATTTGGGTGCCCCTCCACATCTAGAACATTATCCCAGTAGGAATTCCCCTTCTGTTTTTTCTTTTTTTCTCCAAATTTAGAATCTGGGCTGTCTGTGTGTAGGGCTTGGGGTGTTTCAGGACAAATGACATCATTTAGACCCATAGAAACAGATGTTCAGACTTTCTATGCTCCGTGAACTCAGCTTCGTGCCATCTACTGGAATGGAAACTGGCCAGGCCATCCAGAGGGAGTTTCTAAGATGAGTGGGCAGGACTTCACTGCTTTCCTTTCATTAAAACAGGAAGGGCCTGGGCTGGAATATGTTAGTGAGGACATCCAGAAATGGGCATGGAAAGCCAGTGCTCAAACCCACAGTAGGTAAAGACTCCAGTCCACTGAGCAGATTTGCAAGTGAGATGGTGAAATAAATTTTCCGCTCCACTTCCCCCCCAACCCCTACCTCCAGAAAGGCACAGGATATTTTTAGCAGAAAAAATAAATGCCCCATAAAAACGAACATAAAAATACCATACAGGGGACAGAGTACCCTCCTATCAGTTTCCAGGAGATCCCTGGAATGACCATGAAATTAAACAGGCTTCAAAGCCAGGATTGGCACTACACTTGCTAGTTCTGCCAGAAACACTTTCCTCCCAGATATCCTCACGGTTCACCTTTCAATTTCTTCAGGTCTTAATTCAAATGCTACTTTCTTGGCCACTTCTAAAAACATCACCAGTCTGACATTTTGGTGTTCTTTTCTTTCCTTTGTTTCTCTCCCTGATGCTTATCACTCATTATCCTACTCTAGAGGAAACGTATTCATCATGTTTATCTGCCTCTGTGCTAGAAGACGAGTTCCATAATTACACAGATCTTTGTCTCTTTTTGTTCACTTTTGCTGCTGTGTCTCTAGCGGTAATCTTTTATAGAATCAATAGAATGAAGAATGATGAGGCTACAGGCTAAACATCCATCATCTCTCCTAAGTTCCCTGTTGTTAAGGTTGACACCACTACTTGTCACATCTGCCAACTCATGGGAGCTCTCCTGAGCTGCTCACACCTAACCAGACACTCAGTCGTACTGCTTCTCCCCCCAACACGGATCTTAACTTCTGAACATTTAATTCAGCTTCTGCTTAGTTTAGAAATCCATGACAGACCTCTCAAAATGATACAGGGCAAGTGGCTTTGACAAAATCCTGGCCTCTGCTTCCTCATCTGTAAAGTGGGTGTAGTAATATCCCTTTTCATGAGGTGGCTGGGAGGAGTTCAGGTAGCCCGTCTATTGCGTTTCTCCTGGTTGTGTGCATGCTAAGTCGCTTCAGTCGTGTCCAGCTCTTTTCGACTCTATGGACTGCAGTCCACCAGGTTCCTCTGTCCATGGGATTCTCCATGCATGAGTACTAGAGTGGGTTACCATGCCCTTCTCCAGGGGATATTCCTGACCCAGGGATCGAACTCGCATCTCTTATATCTGCATTGGCAGGCAGGTTCTTTACCACTAGTGCCACGCGGGAAGCCCATTTCTCCTGGTGCCTGATACAAAAGTTAATACGGCTTCCCTTCCCTACTGTGGGTGTGCCATTCCAGTGCCTCTAATGGTGACCAGATATTTTTGAAAGCTCTCCCTTCAGTCCCTTCACCGAGCAATCACCTTGTCCACTCTCACGTGATTTCTTCTATTATTCTCTGGTTCAAAAATCCACATGTTCCTTCCAAAGAGGGAACCTTTCATTGAACCCAACTGCACAGAGTCAAATACAATCAAACCATGTGAATTCACGTGGCCAGCACAAACAAGGTGATTTCCTAGACAGAGGAGTGCAGGAAAACATTCCAGTGAAGATGAGGGCTCCCGCCTACCACAAAGCAAGTGGTCAGTTCATCAGCTGAGATCTCTGAACCCCCTGTAGACCTTCAAGCCCCACGTGCTCTTCCTTGTCTTTGAGACATCCTGAAAGCTTCCCCAAAACCTAGGAGGCAACTGCCTCCCCACTTCAGGACCCTGCAAATAATATCACACTCTTCAGGACCCTTAAGGCAGACCCTCCTTCAAAAAACCCACTGAGCCCCCTCCCAAAAGTGGTTTAGCTGCCCCTCTTCTATGCTCCCACCACCTTATCTGCTCACCACACCATGGCATGGACCATGCTAAATGGCATCTGCTCCCCAGCCTAGGTTGTGAGCCCTAGTGGGTAGGGACAGTGTCCTATCTCTCCACATGAACTCAGTATCTAAGACAATATTTGGCACATCGTAGGTGCTGAATAAATACTTTTTTAATAATTGAGTAAGTGAGTCAGTGAAAGAATGGATGATTCAATTAAGTGAATGAAGAAATGCAACACTCCCCTAAGTGGAGGTGTGTGAAGGTATGAAGAGGCTGGAAAAACATGCCTCTTAGGAACAGACCCAAGACAGGACCCACCCCACCAGCCTCCTCTCCCAAGTCATCTCTTCCCCCTGCACACACTTGTTCTCTCTGATCTGCCTCACCCACCCCGGAGGCTTCCATTCCCACCTGGATGTCATTGACTCCCAAAGCAATGGTCCCAAATTCTGTGCCAGACTTAAGCTTTGCTTGCCTGTGGTTTTTCATTTTAATTTTTGCAGCCACTGCTTCCTCCATGAGAGATCTCTTGTATCTCTGGATTTTGGAGAGTGCTTGCATTCTGGGAACAAGCACCTCTTCGTGTACGGACTGCATTCTGAACCTCCACCAACTGAAAGGCAAATCCGGCTACATCAGATTCTAGAAGAATTTTAGCAGGTTTGGTGAAGGTAAAGGCATCCTCTCTTTCCATGGAGATGTGTTATTCCACAATGACAGAGGACAGGGAAGCAAAATTAAAGTTACTTGCCTTGAAATGTAGTAGAAAATGTAAAAACCCAAAGCCTAGATGAGTAGGGCAGGAGTGGGAACTTCTGGCTCCCAGATCTTGGCTCAGTTTTCTTCCAATCTTTGGCAAACAGAACAAGTCATGGTTATATTAACCAAGAATGATGCTTATCAGTCAGTTACCACCCAGTCTGGAAATTATCCAGAGCCAATTGGAAGGCACTCGGGTGGTGATACATTTTACAAGCACGTTCTCATTGTCCTGCTTCATTTCAGAATTCATTTTGGCTTCTTACCTTTCAACTCAATCCTCTTTTTCTCCAGAACCTGTGCTAAGTTTTAAAGGAAGTCTTTTGCTTTCTGCTCTTGTTTTATATTGTTGACTGAAGCCGTAAAATCACTGGATGTGAGAGCTGGAAAGACCCTGAGAGATTATCTGGTCTACCTCCCTCATTTTTATGGGTGAGGAAACTGTCAGAGGTGACTTTAACTTTGAATTTTATGAGGCCTATTTGTGTTGACAACATGATGGATCGCTCTGCTTCCAAGACTGAAGATTTGCAAGGAAAAATATTAAAAAATGTCAGTGCTCTTCCTAATGGGAGGGAGCATGGGGTAACAGCTCTCACTGCTATAATTTTTCCTGTGCCACACCCTCTGCAGATATAATGTAAGATCTCTCTACCTGGGGTAAGCCAACCACAGTTGGAATGGCTGTAGAAGCTGCTACTCTTCTTGGAAAGGAAATTATTGAATGCTAAGAGGTCACTCCCTCTCCCCAGGGTGATTCAGATTGACATAAAGGGCAGAAGACCTCTGAGGCAATAAGATGTCCAGTTGGCTGCACCCGCTATTCCCAAAGGGGGTTTCTCTTAGGGATTCTGGCTGTTCAGACCTCTTTAAATGAATCTGCTCCTGTGCACTACAGTTGTTAAGTCTCCACTCCCCATTGAGCAGGGAGGCCACAGAAGGCTTCCTGGCAGTGAGGCACAGCTTGGTTTAGGAGCAGTATACATCATAGGCTACGGTGTATGACATCAGAGAGCTGAATCTTGGAATCATTCTGGAAAAAGGCACAGAGTTCAGAGTTAGAAAAGCAAAAGCAAAATCTGTTCACAGAGGCAGTGAAAACCAGCTGGAATGGAGAACTGGTTTCATGTCAATTCTGATTGGTAGTGCCTGCTTGGAGTACCTTATTGAGATGGGTTGGGAGGCTGTGAGTCAGTGGAAAGGAGCACTGTTATAGATTAGTGGTGCCTGCCCAGGATGGGAGAAATAGCAACCATACTACACCTTTTCTTTATAGATTTAATTTTATATAGGAATGATGTATATACAGTTTTAAAGGTCAAATAGCCAAACTTTCAAAATTTGGCTTCTCTGGTGACTCAGTGGTTAAGAACCTGCCTCCCAATGCAGGAGATGTGGGCTCAGTCCCTGGGTTAGAAAGATCTCTTGGAGTAGGAAATGGCAACCCGCTTCGGTATTCTTGCCGGGAAAATCCCATGGACAGAGGAGCCTGAAGAGCTACAGTCCCTGGGGTCTCAAAAGAGTCAGACATGACTAAATGACTAAAGAACAACAGCTTCCAAGGTTTATAATGTAAAACAGGAGTCCTCTTCCTACAGTCTTGCCAGCAGGCTCCCTGTCCTCACTGAAGAAACTACCTTAACAATAAACTTGGATTAAAGAGTGCTCTGGAAATATTAAAGTATGAGATTATTATGAGAGAAATTATAGATGATTTGAGAGTAAAAGCAAGAAGATATTGGCCCTAGATATGGTGTTGTTGTTCTTCAGTGGCTAAGCTTTGTGACCCCATGGACTGCAGCATGCCAGACTTACCTGTCCTTCACTATCTCCCAGAGTTTGTTCAAACTCATGTCCATTGAATTGGTGATGCCATCCAATCATCTCATCCTCTGTTGTCCCCTTATCCTCCTGCCCTCAATCTTTCCCAGCATCAGGGTCTTTTCCAGTGAGTTGGCTCTTTGCATCAGATGGCCAAAGTATTGGAGCTTCAGCTTCAGCATCAGTCCTTCCAGTGAATATTCAGGGTTGATTTCCTTTAGGATGGACTGGTTTGATCTCTTTGTTGTCCAAGGGACTCTCAAGAGTCTTCTCCAGCAGCACAGTATAGAACCATCAATTCTTTGGTGTTCAGCCTTTTTTATTGTCCAGCTCTCACATCTGTACATGACTACTGGAAAAATCGTAGCCTTGACAATATGGACCTTTGTCAGCAAAGTGATGTCTCTGCTTTTTAATATAGAGATAATACAGGTTATCTGCATATCTGAGGTTATTGATATTTCTCCTGGCAATCTTGATTCCAGCTTGTGCTTCTGCAAATAAATTAAAGAAGCAGGGTGACAATATATAGCCTTGACATACTCCTTTCCCAATTTTGAACCAGTCTGTTGTTCCACATCCAATTCTAACTGTTGCTTCTTGACCTGCATACAGATTTCTCAGGAGGCAGGTAAGGTTGTCTGGTATTTATTTCTGTTTCTTGAAGAATTTTCCACAATTTGTTGTGACCGACACAGTCAAAGGCTTTGGCATAATAAATAAGTGAAGAGGAACTAGAAAGCCTCTTAATGAAAGTGAAAGAGGAGAGTGAAAAAGTTGGCTTAAAATGTAACACTCAAAAAACTAAGATCATGGCATCTGGTCCCATCACCCCATGGCAAATAGATGGAGAAACAGTGGAAACAGTGACAAACTTTATTTTCTTGGGCTCCAAAATCATTGCAGATGATGACTGTAGCCATGAAATTAAAACACGCTTGCTCCTTGGAAGAAAAGCTATGACCAACCTAGATAGCATATTAAAAAGCTGAGATATTACTTTGCCAACAAAGGTCTGTCTAGTCAAAGCTATGGTTTTTCCAGTAGTTATGTATGGATGTGAGAGATGGATTATAAAGAAGGTTGAGCACCAAAAAAATTGATGCTTTTGAACTGTGGTGTTGGAGAAGACTCTTGACAGTCCCTTGGACAGCAAGGAGATCCAACCAGTCCATCCTAAAGAAAATCAGTCCTGAATATTCATTGGAAGGACTGATGCTGAAGCTGAAACTCCAATACTTTGGCCATCTGATCCAAAGAACTAACTCATTGTAAAAGACCCTGATGCTGGGAAAGATTGAAGGAAGGAAGAGAAGAGGACGACAGAAGATGAGATGGTTGGGTGGCATCACTGACTCGATGGATGTGAGTTTGAGCATGCTCCAGGAGTTGGTGATGGACAGTGAAGCCTGGTGTGCTGCAGTCCATGGGGTCACAAAGAGTCGGACACAACTGAGTGACTGAACTAAACTGAACTGATACAGGTTATCTATTTTCTCTTGAAGGAGCTTTGGTAGTTTGTGTTTGTCAAAGAATTGATCCATTTCATTTAAGTTGCTAAATTTATGTGTGTAGCGTTTCATTATATGCTCTTATTATCCTTTAAATGTCTGTTGAAACTGTGATTACAGTTCCTTCCCCCAGTGTCTTCTTTTTGTCTTAATCAATCTGACCAGAGATCCATCAATTTTATTGATTAAAAAAAAAAAGAAGTGTTTGGCTTCACTGATTTTCTCCTTGGGGTTGAATTACTCTATTTTTGTCTACCTTTTTAAGGTGGTCATTAATTGAAACCTTCCCAAGAAATTCCCTCTAAGAACTAATTTACTAGCTTCCTATAATATTTGATATGTTGTGTTTTGATTTCATTTAGTTTAAAATGCTTTCTGATTTTATTTATGATGTCTTCTTTGATCCATGGGCTATTTAGAAGTATGCTAGTTTCCAAACAGTTAGAGATTTTTCAAGTATTTTTCTCTTGTTTTCTAATTTAATTCCATTGTAGTCAGAGAACATATTTTGAATAAGTTGAATTGTTTTCAATTTATTGAGGTTTGTTTTACATTCCAGAATATTGTCTTAGTCAATATTCCCTGGGCACTTGAAAAGAATGTGTATTATGTAGTTATTGAGTGGGGTATTCCATAAATATAAATACAGTTTACCTCTATGGTTATATTGTGTTTTTCAAGTTTTCTATGTCCAAACAGATTTTCTACTTGATCTATAAATTATTAAAAGAGGATGTTGAAATCTCTGATTATAATTGTGAATTTGCCAACTTCTCCTTTCAGGTCCAATAGCTTTCTCCTTGATTTATTTTGATGCTCTGTTACTTGGTACAAAAACACTGTTATGTCCTTTGGTGCAATGACCCTTTTGTTATTATAAAATGACTTTCTTTATCCCTGCTAAGATTATTTGCAATGAATTCTACTTTGTTTGGTATTAGTATAGCCCCTCCAGCTTTATTTTGACCAGGGTTAACTTGGTACATCTTTTCCACTTTTATTTTTAATCTGTTGTGTCTTTTGATTCCCAGGTGGCACGAGTGGTAGAGAACCCGCCTGTCAATGCAGGAGACATAAAGAGACATGGGTTCAATCCCTGAGTCAGGAAGATCCCCTGAAGAAGGAAATAGCAATCCACTCCAGTATTCTTGCCTGGAGAAGCCCATGGACTGAGGAGTCTGGCAGGCTACAATTCATAGGGTCACAAAGAGTCGGACAGGCCTGAAGCGACTTAGCATGCATGTGTGCACTGCGTCTTTATATATATATATTTTTAAATTTTATTTTATTTTTAAACTTTACAATATTGTATTAGTTTTGCCAAATATCGAAATGAATCCACCACAGGTATACCTGTGTTCCCCATCCTGAACCCTCCTCCCTCCTCCCTCCCCATACCCTCCCTCTGGGTCGTCCCAGTGCACCAGCCCCAAGCATCCAGTATCGTGCATCGAACCTGGACTGGCGACTCCTTTCATACATGATATTATACATGTTTCAATGCCATTCTTCCAAATCTCCCCACCCTCTCCCTCTCCCACAGAGTCCATAAGACTGATCTATACATCAGTGTCTCTTTTGTTGTCTCGTACACAGGGTTATTAATACCATCTTTCTAAATTCTATATATATGCGTTAGTATACTGTATTGGTGTTTTTCTTTCTGGCTTACTTCACTCTGTATAATAGGCTCCAGTTTCATCCACCTCATTAGAACTGATTCAAATGTATTCTTTTTAATGGCTGAGTAATACTCCATTGTGTATATATACCACAGCTTTCTTATCCATTCATCTGCTGATGGACATCTAGGTTGCTTCCATGTCCTGGCTATTATAAACAGTGCTGCGATGAACACTGGGGTACACGTGTCTCTTTCCCTTCTGGTTTCCTCAGCGCGTATGCCCAGCAATGGGATTTCTGGATCATAAGGCAGTTCTATTTCCAGTTTTTTAAGGAATCTCCACACTGTTCTCCATAGTGGCTATACTAGTTTGCATTCCCACCAACAGCGTAAGTGGGTTCCCTTTTCTCCACACCCTCTCCAGCATTTATTGCTTGTAGACTTTTTGGATCGCAGCCATTCTGACT
>NW_011494606.1:1044502-1048933 GCF_000754665.1 Bison bison bison
TATGTCTTCTTTGGAGAAATGTCTATTTAGTTCTTTGGCCCATTTTTTGATTGGGTCATTTATTTTTCTGGAATTGAGCTGTAGGAGTTGCTTGTATATTTTTGAGATTAGTTGTTTGTCCATTGCTTCATTTGCTATCATTTTCTCCCATTCTGAAGGCTGCCTTTTCACCTTGCTAATAGTTTCCTTTGTTGCGCAGAAGCTTAGATAAATCCACGCACATATGGACACCTTATCTTTGACAAAGGAGGCAAGAATATACAATGGAGAAAAGACAATCTCTTTAACAAGTGGTGCTGGGAAAACTGGCCAACCACTTGTAAAAGAATGAAACTAGAACACTTTCTAACACCATACACAAAAATAAACTCAAAATGAATTAAAGATCTCAACATAAGACCAGAAACTATAAAACTCCTAGAGGAGAACATAGGCAAAACACTCTCCGACATACATCACAGCAGGATCCTCTATGACCCACCTCCCAGAATATTGGAAATAAAAGCAAAAATAAACAAATGGGACCTAATTAAACTTAAAAGCTTCTGCACAACAAAGGAAACTATTAGCAAGGTGAAAAGGCAGCCTGCGTCTTTATATTTAAAATGGATTGCTTGCAGGCAGCGTATAGTTAGGTGTTACTTTATTATCCAGTCTGACACTCTCTGGCTTTTAACTTGGTGTTTCCACCATTCGTCCTTTATACAATAAGTCATATGCTTCTACCTCACTGTTTGACTTCTATTTGTTCCATCTGTCATTTGTGAACTTTTTCCTATTTTATTGACTTCTTTTGGGTTAATTGAATACTTTTATGAGCTTTTTTCCCTCCTTCAGGGACTTATTAGTTAAAACTCTGTTTTGTATACAATAGTTGGTTTAAAGTGTATAGTAAACAGCTCTAATAATCACTGCTATCTGCTAAGTCACTTCAGTCGTGACCAACTCTGTGCGACCCCATAGATGACAGCCCACCAGGCTCCCCCGTCCCTGGAATTCTCCAGGCAAGAACAGTTGAGTGGGTTGCCATTTCCTTCTCCAATGCATGAAAGTGAAAAGTGAAAGTGAAGCCATTCAGTCATGTCTGACTCTTAGCGACCCCATGGACTGCAGCCTACCAGACTCCTCCACCCATGGGATTTTCCAAGTAAGAGTACTGGAGTAGGGTGCCATTGCCTTCTCTGCTAATAATCACTATCTACCTTCAAATAGTAATATTCTAGCTATATATGTCCATAAATGTATATATGTGAACACAAATGTTTATAAATAAGTACATAAATGTACATAGAAGAGTTTCACTGTGTCTACACATCCTAGTATTCAGCAAAGACTGAGCTGTTTTTCTACAGTGCTTTCCTCTCTGGAACTCTGCCTCTACAGCTTCTAGCTACCTCAGATTCCCAGAACTCCAATCTCAGCTCCTCATCTCAGAGAGAACACTGTGTTCTGCTTGAGAAATCCCTACACACTCTGCTGACCAGAGTGTACCTTCAGGCAGAAACCTACAATGATGCTAAGACTCATCTCATTGGTTTCTCTTTTCTCTGGAATGACAGTCTTTATCTTCACATCATCCTGTATCTTAAAACAGTTGCTCCCCATATGCTGTCCATTTTTTTTCATTGTTTAAGGTGGAAGAGTAAATCTGGTTCTGAGATATACTTTTAATATTGTTGGATTCATTTACTGAATATTTATGGAGGACTTTTTCACTCATTTTCATAATGGGACATGACTGTATTATCTACAGAGGCACGTTTCACTTACAAATATAAATACATACATATGTGTATATAACTATATATGTCTCTGTGTGTATGTGTTTCTTATTCAGTTTTGGATTCAGTTTTAAGAGGAAACGGCACCCCACTCCAGTATTCTTGCCTGAAAAGCCCCATGGACAGAGGAGCCTGGTGGGCTACAGTCCATAAGGGTCAAAAAGAGTCAGACACCACTGAATCACTAAGCATGCAAGCAACTTCTTAAAATGTTACAATAATCTCAGAAGTTTCTATTCTTGCTCTATCTTCCTAACTAAGTTTAGGGAGTGTTTCTCAATCCTTTTTTTTTTTTTTTTTTCTTTTTCAGTACCATCTCTCCCGTCACTGGAACTTTTTCAGATATGTTTTTTTCCCCTAATCCCTCACCTTGAAATTTTAATACCGCAGAGACAGTGTCTGTTTATGTACTGTGACCCTTTGGAGGACTACACACTATTTTAATATCTAAGATTTTTATCCCTCTTCAAAAACCAGTGGATTTTGATCCCATTGAGAATATATGAACTAGGGAATTACCTCGCTCTTTATGTTTGTGAAGATTTCATCTAAAAACTTTTCCAGGCTGCAGCTTATTGGAAAAGAAAAGCTTTGATTACCACTTTGCTTCTTTAATGCTTACTGGCCTGTATGGTATTTATATTTCTCTTTGGGCCAGTTGGGAATTTAATTTTGATCTCAGAAATATGGAGCCATTATCTGGGAAGGACATATCAGTCTGGCAACCAGAGATCACCCTTTCTGATTGGCACATGCCCAGGCTGATTAACCAGCACCAAGCTCTACTTGATGTTGAATAATTTAAATATCATAGAGAGCAAAATCTATTTCATCTACAAGTTCAGTATAGTAGACTATAGTTTTCACAACATTCTTTTATTATTTTTAAATGTTGTATGTATCTGCAGTTATTTCCTTTTTATCATTCTGATTTTGCTTTATATGATCTTTTTCCTTTCTTCCCAGAAGACCATCTTGTTTATCTTTTCAAAAAATTTAAAGATCAGCTTTTAATTTTACTGATCTTCAGTGTTATTGGTTGTTAGTATTATTATATCTTAAATTATTATTGTTTTCTTATTGCTTACTTTGACTTCTGCCCATAATACTTTTTGCTTGCTTGTTTAGTCACTCAATTGTATTCAGTTTTTTGTGACTTCATGGACTCTAGCCCACCAGGCTCCTCTGTCCATGGGATTTCCCAGGCAAGAATACTGAGTGGGTTGCCATTTCCTTCTCCAGGGAATCTTCCTGACTCAGGGATCGAACCTGAGTCTCCTGTGACTCTTGAATTGAAGGAAGATTCTTCACCTGCTTAATACTGGGTTGACCAAAAAGTTCGTTTGGGTTTCTCCATAAGATCTGATGGAAAAACCCAAATGAACTTTTTGGCCAACCCAGTATTTATTTTTCTCTCTGACTTTTTTAGTTCTGCTCTAATTTCTTTTTTCTTTCTTCTTGAACTAAACACTTAGCTCATTTGTTTTCAATCTTTTCTGATTCCTGATACATTTATTTAAATGTGTATATTTCCCTCCAAATACTGCTTCAGCTAAGTCCATAAATTTTGGCTTAAAATACTTTGTTTATCCTGTTTTCTATATGATAGTCATGAATTCCTTTTTAATCTAAAGATTATTTAGTTGTATGCAATTTCATATCTACACTTAAAAGGATTTTTAAAAATTATTATCAACAACTGTGAAGAGTCTTATATTTTACCTACTTGTAAGCTACACATGGACATCACCAGATGGTCAACACCAAAATCAGATTGATTATATTCTTTGCAGCCAAAGATGGAGAAGCTCTATACAGTCAACAAGACCAGGAGTTGACTGTGGCTCAAATCATGAACTCCTTATTGCCAAATTCAGACTTAAATTGAAGAAAGTAGGGAAAACCACTAGGCCATTCAGGTATGACCTAAATCAAATCCCTTATGATTATACAGTGGAAGTGAGAAATGGATTTAAGGGACTAGATCTGATAGAGTGACTGATGAACTATGGACGGAGGTTTGGGACATTGTACAGGAGACAGGGATCAAGACCATCCCCATGGAAAAGAAATGCAAAAAAGCAAAATGGCTGTCTGGGGAGGCCTTACAAATAGCTGTGAAAAGAAGAGAAGCGAAAAGCAATGGAGAAAAGGAAAGATATAAGCATCTGAATGCAGAGTTCCAAAGAATGGCAAGAAGAGATAAGAAAGCCTTCCTCAGCAATCAATGCAAAGAAATAGAGGAAAACAACAGAATGGGAAAGACTAGAGATCTCTTCAAGAAAATTAGAGATACCAAGGGAACATTTCATGCAAAGATGGGCTCGATAAAGGACAGAAATGGTATGGACCTAACAGAAGCAGAAGATATTAAGAAGAGGTGGCAAGAATACACAGAAGAACTATACAAAAAAGATCTTTACGACCCAGATAATCATGATAGTGCAATCACTGATGGGTGCTATCACTGACCTAGAGCCAGACATCCTGGAATGTGAAGTTAAGTGGGCCTTAGGAAGCATCACTACGAACAAAGCTAGTGGAGGTGATGGAATTCCAGTGGAGCTATTTCAAATCCTGAAAGATGATGCTGTGAAAGTGCTGCACTCAATATGCCAGCAAATTTGGAACACTCAGCAGTGGCCACAGG
>NW_011494606.1:1049033-1049139 GCF_000754665.1 Bison bison bison
CAGTGGCCACAGGACTGGAAAAGGTCAGTTTTCATTCCAATCCCAAAGAAAGGCAATGCCAAAGAATGCTCAAACTACCACACAATTGCACTCATCTCACATGCTA
>NW_011494606.1:1049239-1049796 GCF_000754665.1 Bison bison bison
AAACTACCACACAATTGCACTCATCTCACATGCTAGTAAAGTAATGCTCAAAATTTTCCAAGCCAGGCTTCAGCAATACGTGAACCGTGAACTTCCAGATGTTCAAGCTGGTTTTAGAAAAGGCAGAGGAACCAGAGATCAATTGCCAACATCCACTGGATCATGGAAAAAGCAAGAGAGTTCCAGAAAAACATCTATTTCTGCTTTATTGACTATGCCAAAGCCTTTGACTGTGTGGATCACAATAAACTGTGGAAAATTCTGAAAGAGATGGGAATACCAGACCACCTGACCTGCCTCTTGAGAAATCTGTATGCAGGTCAGGAAGCAACAGTTAGAACTGGACATGGAACAACAGACTGGTTCAAATTGGGAAAGGAGTACGTCAAGGCTGTATATTGTCACCCTGTTTATTTAACTTATATGCAGAGTACATCATGAGAAACGCTGGACTGGAAGAAACAAAAGCTGGAATCAAGATTGCCCAGGAGAAATATCAATAACCTCAGGTATGCAGATGATATCACCCTTATGGCAGAAAGTGAAGAGGAACTAAA
>NW_011494606.1:1049896-1051871 GCF_000754665.1 Bison bison bison
TCCAAAGTCACTGCAGATGGTGACTGCAGCCAAGAAATTAAAAGACGCTTACTCCTTGGAAGGAAAGTTATGACCAACCTAGATAGCATATTCAAAAGCAGAGACATTACTTTGCCAACAAAGGTCTGTCTAGTCAAGGCTATGGTTTTTCCAGTGGTCATGTATGGATATGAGAGTTGGAGTGTGAAGAAAGCTGAGCACTGAAGAATTGATGCTTTTGAACTGTGGTGTTGGAGAAGACTCCTGAGAGTCCCTTGAACTGCAAGGAGATCCAACCAGTCCATTCTGAAGGAGATCAGCCCTGGCATTTCTTTGGAAGGAATGATGTTAAAGCTGAAACTCCAGTACTTTGGCCACCTCATGTGAAGAGTTGACTCATTGGAAAAGACTCTGATGCTGGGAGGGATTGGACACAGCAGGAGAAGAGGACGACAGAGGATGAGATGGCTGGATGGCATCACCGACTCGATGGACATGAGTCTGAGTGAACTCCGGGAGATGGTGATGGACAGGGAAGCCTGGCGTGCTGCGATTCATGGCGTCGCAAAGAGTCGGACACGGCTGAACGAATGAACTGAACTGAACTAAAGGTACCAATGTCATCAGTCACAGTTTCAAAAACAGTGGTGAAAGACTCGAGACTTTGATTGAAAGGTCAAAGACAAAGGACTTAATGACTTCATTTTCTCATTGGTTCCCCTTGCCTCCCAAGTCCTATGGGAGTGACGCATGTATGGGTCCAGGAGGATGACATACCTGCAAGAGCTTTCAGTCACAGCTGAAGGACCCTGAGGTGAGGAAACTCCTATCTTGCCTAAGGAAGTATAAGCCAACCTACCTAATCTTTTCCACACAGACAGACATTATCTTCATTTTCCTAGATAGCAAACAAACCTGCCCTCTGTCATGGAGGGAGATTATACCCTTATTTTCCAAGGCTGCTTTCTATATGAACATCCTTGAAAAGATAGTCAAAAGCTGACAATACTTCTGCTCAGACAAGATCCAGAAACACAAGAGACCCATGGAGAGTTGTCTCCCAATAATTCAGTTCAGTTCAGTTCAGTCGCTCAGTCATGTCCAACTCTTTGCGACCCCATGGACTGCAGCACACCAGGCCACCCTGTCCCTCACCAACTCCTGGAGCTTGCTCAAACTCATGTCCATCGTGTCGATGATACTATCCAACCATCTCATCCTTTGTCATCCCCTTCTCCTCCCACCTTCAATCTTTCCCAGCATCAGGATCTTTTCCAATGAGTCAGTTCTTCACATCAAGTGGCCAAAGTATTGGAGTTTCAGCTTCAGGATTAGTCCTTCCTATGAATGTTCAGGACTGATTTCCTTTAGGATGGACTGGTCAGATCTCCTTGCTGTCCAAGGGACTGTTAAGAGTCTTCTCCAACACCACAGTTTGAAAGCATCAATTCTTAGGTAATCAGCTTTCTTTATAGTCCAACTCTCATATCCATACATGACTACTGGAAAAACCATAGGTTTGACTAGACAGATCTTTATTGGCAAAGTAATGTCTCAGCTTTTTTTTATCTAGGTTGGTCATAGCTTTTCTTTCAAGGAGTAAGTGTGTTTTAATTTCATGGCTGCAGTCATCATCTGCAGTGATTTTGGAGCCCAGGAAAATAAAGTCTGTCAGTGTTTCCATTATTTCCCCATCTATTTGCCATGGAGTGATGGGACCAGATGCCATGATCTTAGCTTTCTGAATGTTGAGTTTTAAGCCAACTTTTCCACTCTCCTCTTTCACTTTCATCAAGAGGCTCTTTTGTTTTTCTTTGTTTTCTGCCGTAAGGGTGGTGTCATCTGCATATCTGAGGTTACTGATATTTCTCCGGGCAGTCTTGATTCCAGTTTGTGCTTCATCCAGTCCAGCATTTCTCATGATGTACTCTGCATATAAGTTAAACAAGCAGGGTGACAATATACAGCTTTGACATACTCCTTTCCTGATTTGGAA
>NW_011494606.1:1051971-1062886 GCF_000754665.1 Bison bison bison
TGGTCAGGGTATTCCCATCTCTTTCAGAATTTTCCACAGTTTGTTGTGATCCACACAGTCAAAGGCTTTGGCATAGTCAAAAAAGCAGAAGTAGATGTTTTTCTAGAACTCTCTAACTTTTCTGATGATCCAACGGATGTTGGCAATTTGATCTCTGGTTCTCCTAATAATTATTTTTTTGTAATTCATTTCTAACACCATTGCATTGTGGTTAGGGAATATAGCCTGTGTGATATCCATATTTAGGATTACTGGTGGAGGCTGGGGAAGATCTATAGGAATGAGAGCACCACACACCACAGAACCTGCAGACCAGCTCCATTCATAGTTTCTTCATGAGGGATTGCCCCATTCAGAGAACCTCCTTGAATTCTTGGAAAGAAGCAGGTTATCTTGAAGAGGTAAAATTCTTAGTCCCCTGTCACTGAGGCTATGGAGAATAAAAGAATGAGGAAGCAAATGCCTTAGGGCAGCTAGATAGTATACACAGGTTCCCACTGAATTTTCAGATTGGCAGGGTCTTAAAGCTACCCATCTCCCCAACTCTTCCATTTCCCCCACATGCATAGCTGGCATCTGGACTGCTCTTGCTAATTTCTAGTCCATGGAAGTGATGGGGCCAGAAAAAAGTCCTGCAAAGCAATGTAGGGGATAAGTAAGAGCTAAATTCACCCTCCATAGCTACACCTACTGCTCCACTATGTCTCCATCCCAGACTGCCATGAGTTTCTTCTACACCAACTCAGAATGGTCTTTGGTTTCCTCGTGGCCTTTTTAAACCTTTGATGTTAGTTCCACAGCCTTCTCAACTCCTCTATCAATTTCTCAACTCTGGCTGCATATTATTTGGGACTGAGGTGTATTTTAAAACTTCTAGTGCCAAGATTCTGCTTCTGAAGATTCTGATACAAATGGTCCAAGGAGGGCTCCTGACTATCAGTAGTTTTTGAAGCTTCCATGGGTAATTCTAATGTGCCACAAAGGTTTCCAATTTCCTCTGGGATGGTTTAGGGGAAAGGACCTCACAGTCCAGGTTATTTAGTTTTCCTATTAGAAGCTAGAAATTTGTATTTTGATTAATGCTCAAATTACTAAACTCATATACCTAATAAAAATATTTTTTTAAAAAATTATCTTGAAATTTTAAGATGACTATAATTTGGTTAAGTTCTCCTATATCATTTAAAATGCAATTGCAAATTCATTATGGCTGTTTTTTGAATACTTCAAATGTCATAAAACTTTCACAAATGCAGTGACTACAAAGCTTATTATTATACTTACACTTGAATATATTCTAAAGCCTCGGAACAATGGACTTATTCATTTCTTTGATAATTTATGTGCTTGTTTTATACCTTCTGAGGGGATATTAGTATACTTATTTTAATATCTTCCTAGGGTTTCAGTAATACATTTTTATTTCTTCCCACGGGTGGAGTAATATTACTAGACCCTCCAAAAAGAAGTATATGTGCTCAGCCCAGCCAAGGCTGTAGAATCTGGATTACTGGCTGATCCATTTTTGGTCTGGGTACAGGACTCATCATCAAGCTGCATTAACTTCCGGCCTTACAGCAACATGATTTTTAAGGTCACACCTTCACTTGGGTTTTACTTTTTTACAACCTGCTGTCTTTCAGGAAATGATGTACTTTTAAAATCTCACTTTGCCAGAGTTACAAAACCCAATGTCCTATCAGTATGATATATTGACTTGGTCTGTTACCTTTTTAAAGAATTATGTATTTCTTATTGGTGTTTTATTAACATGAGTAGGGCCATCTAGTGGTTTCATTTCCTGTAAGATGAGGCATTACGTATGAGTTGTAGATTCTTCCTCTTTGGGATATTTGACTAATTCATCTTTTTGGAAGATCTTGTTGCCCCTTTTTTCTATGTGGTAACATTGTGTGATCACTAATCCTGATTAAGTGTTGGACTTTCTTTCCACTTAAGTTGTATGTTCAACTCAGTACCAGCCAAACCAGTCTTTTCTCCTCTTGCTAGAGTTTCTGCTTTTTTCCTAGATTATTGGTTTGCTCAGTTCCACAATTTTATTTTTTCCTCTGAAACAAATATGTGTACACAGGTTTATACATTTTTATAAAAAACAATAATTAAGTGGGAGAAACAAAATATCCATATACAAATAATAGCTACTGTTAAAATCCATTAACAAGAGGCAAATTCATAGTTGGTTATTCATTTTTTGTATGACAACTATATTTTTGTACTCATTATCTTAACTTTTCTGTTTTGATAAATATTATGAATCCATACTCCTTGGAAGGAAATTTATGACCAACCTAGACAGCATATTAAAAAGCAGAGACATTACTTTGCCTACAAAGGTCTGCCTAGTCCAGGCTATGGTTTTTCCAGTGGTCATGTATGGATGTGAGAGTTGAACTATAAAGAAAGATTTGATGCTTTTGAACTGTGGTGTTGGCGAAGACTCTTGACAGTCCCTTGGACTGCAAGGAGATCCAACCAGTCCATCCTAAAGGAGATCAGTCCTGGGTGTTCATTGGAAGGACTGATGTTGAAGCTGAAACACCAATACTTTGGCCACCTGATGCAAAGAGCTGACTCATTGGAAAAGACCCTGATGCTGGGAAAGATTGAGGGCAGGAGGAGAAGGGGATGACAGAGGATGAGATGGTTGGATAGCATCACTGACTCAATGGACATGAGTTTGGGTGGGCTCCAGGAGATGGTGTTGGACAGGGAGGCCTGGCGTGCTGCAGCTCATGGGGTCGCAAAGAGTCAGACACAGCTGAGCGACTGAACTGAACTGATGAATCCATGGTCTTTCATAGACTCAATTTGCTACAAGTAACCATAATAAAAATAATATTTCATGCTCAAACTGTTAAAACTTGGTCAATAGAAACTCTTAAATTGGGTTGTTTGGCCTTCTCATATTGTCTCTTACACTTTTTTTTTCATAAGAATATTTGATTTTAATTTTTAACTTTACATATGTATCTATATTTACATAGCATTTTTAACTAGAAGAGAATAATAAATACTCAAAACCAGTTAACATTTGGATTAAAAGGTCACGAGCGTTTACCCATCAGTTGCAGAACTGATTAACTAATTGGTTGGCTAACTATTTGACTGGATTTATACACTGGACCTGCAGGTTAGTGAACTTGAGCAACGACATCCATTATTTGGTTTTAAGCCATTTCCTATTTTTTTTGCAATAATATCCCTCTGCTATTACTGATGGTGGTGGTTTAGATGCTAAGTCATGTCCAACTGTTGTGACTCCATGGACTGTAGTGCACCGGGTTCCTCTGGTGATTACCCAGGCAAGAATACTGGAGTGGGTTGCCATTTCTTCTCCAGAGCCTCTTACACTTAAAAAAAAAAACAATATTCTTGCTTTCTGGGGGCAGTAGGATATTCCAGGCTCATTCTGATCTTTCTTTTTCATTTCCCAGCAGGAAGAACCATCTATCCTCTGGGCAATCCTATTTCATTTTTTTACTTGACAAAAGTATTAGAATCATGGGCATGGGAGGATGCATATGAAAAATGGGCAAAAGTTTCCAAAGCCAGTGCTTGGTGACAACCTAGAGGGGTGGGAAGGGGAGGGAGGTGGGTTCAAGAGGGAGGGGACATAGGTATACTTATGGCCAATTCATGTTGATGGATGGCGGAAACCATCACAATATTGTAATTATCTTCTAATTAAAATTTTTAAAAACGTATAAATTTTTAAAAAGTTCCAACACTGCTATTGAGCCAGTTGCCTTGGAAAATGTGACTTAAAAAATAAACTATGGTTTCCTAAGATTTTTCAAATGTAATGATGTTATATTGATGTACCCTACTTTTCCAAATCCAGAGAAGGAAATGGCAACCTATCCCAGTATTCTCACCTGAACAATTCCATGGACAGACTCTTCTGTCTGGAGAAGTCTAGTCCATGGGGTGGAAAAGAGTCATACAACTGAGTGACTGAGCACGCACTTTTTCTATAGTAACTGGTATCACCTGTTATGAACACTTTCTCTCTGGTAACAAAGGTCCTATAAATATACGTGCCCCTAATATAAGTGTGAAAGTGAAAGTCACTCAGTCCTGTCCAACTCTTTGCGACGCTATGGACTGTACCCTGCCAGGCTCCTCTGTCCATGCAGTTCTCCAGGCCAGAGTATTGGAGCAGGTAGCCGTTCCCTTCTCCAGGGGATCTTCCCAATCCAGGAATCAAACCTAGATCTCCCTCACTGCAGGAGGATTCTTTACCATCTGAGTCACCAGGGAGTGAAGAGCATATGTGCTGGCCGGGAAATGAACCCGGGTCCCCTGCTTGGAAGGCAGCTATCAATCTTTCTTTTTGGCCACACTGCAAGGCAATTGGGATCTTAGTTCCCCAACCAGGGATTGAAGCTCTGCCCTCCGCCTTGGCAGCCTGGAGTCTTAGCCACTGGTCCGACAGGGGAATATGGTCCTAATGTGGTCCCAGCACCGTCCCTGCTTTGAGGAATTCAGTCTGGTAGGAGAAGACCAGATGTGACAGGCCTCTGTTCTCCCCATGGGACCTTAGATACTGCTTGTCAGAACAGCCCACTTCCCTTGGCACATTAATTCTCCTAAGAATAACTTGATAGAGCTTGAGATCAACACAGAGATTTTTAAATATCGATATAAAGGTCTTGGAAGACTGAGATAAAGATGAGTGGCTGGAGACACTGAGAAACAAAGAAACAAAAACAAAGACAGGAAGAGCTTAATGGGATGAGAGGGAAGGAGATGTGCTTTGTGATGGGAAGTGTGGGAAAGAGAGAGCACCAAGAGTGTGGAGCAGGAAAGACAGGGGATTACAGAAATATTTGAGACAAAAAAAACATAATAAATGAAGTAAAATAGATGACAGATATGGAAAAAATGATGACTTTCGAGAGGGGATTTACAGCAAGATATGAGAAGTAAAGGAAAGAAAAATGGACAGGATGAGAAAGAAAAGTAGAGAGAAACTCATTCACACAGTTTCTTTCCTAGACCACAAATACAAGCCACAGACTCACTGATAGAAAAACCCAGCAGAATTTGAATTGTTTTAGCTGAGCTCATGTTGATAAGTAAGCTCTATGGGGTTAGTTACATATTTCCAGTCTCAGTTTTGCCTGGACATTGGTCATTAGGCTACTTATGTTTGCCTACAGCATCTTCATGTCCATTTTAGGCTTTGTGAATTCAGCTACTAGATTTAACTTCCCATAGCTGATGATGTAAAAGAGCTCTGATTTCTTATATTCAGTGCTGGGATTAGCTCAAAGTCAACAGTCTCACTTGCCCCTTGGATTGTTGATCAGTCTTAGGCTGTCACCATTTCCACTGCTGTCAGCAGGCTATCTCATAGCACAGAAGCCAGAAGTGTTATTATTCTTAAATAATACTTAAAGCCACAGTCTCTGCATCACAGTCTCACAAAATGCTCTGTCCCTGGCCACCTGTCTTTTTCCTGTAGTCCAGTTTAATATTCTCTGGACTGTGTGACCAGTGCCTCACAGAAATTTGTTGGAAGGAGGGCTACCCAGTTCTGCTGTTACAATGTCAGCTAGGGGAGAAAGGCAGCGGTCTTAGACATTTGAAAATACATAAAGTTTTCAAAGGTGATGGCCGAAACTTTCCTTGGATTCTTCTTCTGGTTCTCTTGTTATAAACCCTTTCTTCTTGTTAATATGGGCTTATGTCACCTGGGCTTTGCTCAGGTTGACTTTCTCCTGGTGAGTCCAGCTTAGTCCAGTGAGACTAAACTGGACTCTTTCCCAGCTTGCAGGAATACATCAAGTGACTCATGGCTCCAGTGTCAGCATCTACCAAGTATTGGTCTCCAAATTTGGTATATGTAAAGAGTTATTTGGGGGCCTATTAAAAAGGCAGGGACCCACTTGAAGAGATTTTGTCTGAGGAAAGGGAATGCAGACAGCCATCTGAATTATAAGACTCCCTAATGCGATTCTGATGTGGGCATCCCTACGCCATCCTTCCAGAAATATGTCCCAGAGTAATGACAGTAGGTCTTTGCTTACATTTCAGAAGATGTCTTGCCGGTCAGGAGCCTGATATGACCTTCTGCTTGTCTGGCACAGGTATATCTAACACTTCAAGTCTTCTTCCCAGACCACGTATCTTACTGTTGCCATCTTCAGCATCAGTTCACAGCCTGGATACACTGATAAACTTGGCTTGTAGAGTTGATGGAAATTAATTATGAGCTTCATATCTTTTTTAGAATAAGAAGTCTACTCTTGAAGTGTACAATACCTCCCTATAAACCTGCTAGAAAATGAAAAGTTCATCAGAAGAATTTGTGTATTATGAGCAGCTTTCATTCCCTGAGAGCCAAAAAACCGATAAAATCCATAGTAACATTCTTTTAGATTCCATCTTTTAAAAAATAATTTTATTTATTTTTTGGCTGTGCTGTGTCTTCACTGCTGCACGGGCTTCTCTCTAGTTGCAGAGTGTGGGTATCTGATGGTGGTGCTTCTCTTGTTGTGGAGCACAGCCTCCAGGGAATACGGACTTTAGCAGTTGCAGCTCATGGGCTCCATAGTTGGCGCTCCCGGGCTCCAGAGTACAGGCTCAATAGCTGTGGTGCATGGGCTTAATTGCTCCATAGCATATGGGATCTTCCTGGATCAGGGGTCTAACCTGTGTCTCCTGCTTTGGCAGGTGGATTCTTTACCACTAAGCCACCATGGAAGCCCCTAGATTCCATCTCTGACGATGTTCTTCCAGCAAAATTCTTTCCATTTTATTCTTATTTTTTATTGCCTATTATTTTTAATGATTTTCATCTTTGACTCTATTGTAGTACCTGTCAGGTTTCACTTTTCACTAATATCAGAATTACTTACTTTTCATTTTCCCATTCACTCTGCTGTGCACACATGGTGATGCTCATAAGACTGAGCAGTTGGCTGCTGGGCATGGTCACTATGATGTAGCTCAGAATATTCTTTGCCGCCTGGCTTTTAAAAGTCTGAACTTTGTGTCTGGAAGGTGCATAGAAGTGTCAGTGCAAAGGGTTTAAAAAAATGCAGGATGCAAGGATTTTAAAAGTCTGGAAGCTGAGGGCTGTCTCAGAAATGAGAATTCAACTTAAACTGGTTTGCTATACAAAGTGTAAGATAAAGCTTTATTACTCATCCATATATTATGCTTGCTAACTATGCTGGATTACAGCAATGAAGACATGAAGACAGACAGGGTCAAGGACTTTAGAGAATGTTGGAGGAGATAGGCAGGTAAATTACAAGTAAACTTTATAAAATAAATACAGGGTGCTGTGTATACACTGACAAGGACCCCTTTCACCCAGAGAAGGCTAAGTGTGGTTTAGCCAGTGATAAAGGTAGAAAGAAATGTTGCAAAATATCCAAGGCCTTAGAAACAAGAAACAGCATGGTATGTGCAGCAAATGGTAGTTTTCACAATCGATGTATCATTATTTCCCATTCCACACACTTTTCTTGACAGTGTGACTTTGATGCTCCACTAGACTAGAACTGGATCAATATGCTCTAATGTGAAATCTGATCTGAAAGTGATGCTATGCAACTTCTGAGGCTAAGTCATAGAAGATGATAGAGTTTGGGATGCTTTCTTTTGGAACCCAGCCACCACACTACGAGGAATTCCATTCAGCCGTTTGACGAGGCCATGTATAGGTATTGTGGGTGACAACCCTAGTAGAAGTCCCAGTCGATGGTTAGCATCAACCACCAGACATGTGAGTAATAATCCTTCAGATTGTTCCAAATGCCATTCTATGCCTCTTCCTTCATGAAGCCCCAGACATCGAGTGGAGAAAAAACCCAGCAGTGGAGAGGGCTTCAAGCATAGCTCTAACAGGACTCCTCTAGTCCTCTTTATCAGCAAACCTCTTCTGAGTGTGGCTGATTTCTTTTATGGTATTAAAGAGCTGTAGAAGTTCTAGCCTTCATATTTGTACATCTTGAATTAAGAGCAAGAGAGAGTCAGCTCTCTCTTACTCCCAAATATTCAAAGCATAAAATAAAACTATTTCTCTCCGATTGGCCCTACTGAACCAATTACTGATGCTAGAGAAATTCCATATGTTGATTGGCTTATGTCTGATTCACTGCACAATGACTGCAGAAGAGACAAGAGACTGTTAACCAGCTTTTGTCAATTAAGTCTCAACTTTGGAGCAAGTGAAATCAATTCCACCAACCAGATTTCTGCTACACTGCTGGAGGAGGATATGTAAAAACACATCTACATGTATATTTTGTAAGTCATTTTCTCTACATCACTGGTGGACACCAGCAGTCTAAGTGAATGAACTGCAGATAATTTGGTGGTTTCAGAATAGTCAAAAATACTTTAAAAATTATCTATCTATCTATCTATATATGTATATGTACATACACACATACATATGCGCCCTGGTGGCTCAGATGATAAAGAATGTGGTAAAGAATCCGCCTGCAATGCAGGAGACCTGGGTTCTTTCTCTGGGTTGGGAAGATGCCCTGGAGAAGGGAATGGCTACCCACTCCAGTATTCTTGCCTGGAAAATTTCATGAACAGAAGAGCCTGGCAAGCTTCAGTCCAAGGGGTTGCAAAGAGTCAGACATGACTGAAGTGACTTAGCATGCATGCATATATATATATATTCCACAAATTTGGAACATAAAATTACTTTCACAGAAGTGTAAGCATTCCTATATTTTTATTTTTAAAGATTATCCATGTTATAAACAGTTATTTTCTGCTGAAAATCAGTCAGTAGAATTCTTCTAGGCTAATGGAGCTTCTCACCATGCAGATTGTACTGTCTACTTGATTATGAATTTTATGAGGCTACATTTATTACTGCTCACTTTTATATTCTAAGCCACAGCACTATGCCTGGCATACACTTAATACCCTCATAAGTACTCAATGAGTATTTGTTGAATGAATGCTTCCTTATTATGTATATTTCTCACTTCTATAGAAGAACCTATCTCTTTGCAACCCTGTGGACTGTAGCCCACCAGGCTCCTCTGTCCATGGGATTTTCCAGGCACATGTACTGAGTGGGTTGCCATTTCCTTCTCACTTCTATTATGCTGTGTTTAGTCACAGTTCATAAAAATGGTTTATTGGTCAAGAATAATGATGAGTATATTAAATTAATGTAAATTATGTAAACTTAAATAGTGAGCTGATTCCAGTGTAAATAAAGAATGAGAAAATGAAGGTGCTGTGTAAAATGGAACTGTGTAAAATGATGATTTGATATGAAGAAATGAAATATAAAATTGTGAATGTGAAGTATAAATGTTCATTATTAAGTCTATATAAAATTTGGGTTTTTATTGAGTTGGTGAAGTTTTACCTCTAAGTCTTAATTTATTGCTTATTATAAAACTATCAGATATGATATATATATATATATATATATATAAAAGTATAGGGAGGTCACTCATAAAATAGAAACAGAGTGTATATCTTCTAAATCCATATAGGGAAAATTATGCCTAAAAACACCCACCATTTAATACTCAATAATACTCAATAAATCAAAAGGAAGCAATTAAGGATGAAAAAACAAAATGAAATAAAACATGGAAGAGGAGGTATAAGTAAAAGAACAGCCTAAGGTAATTAATTTAAATTGATTTTATATTACAGTAAATGCAAATGAACTAAATTCACCTTTAAAAAGGCCACATTGCTAGCTAGACTGGAAAGAAATATAAATTATATGCTGTTTAAAGATGTTTAAAGGATGCTATGGTTGAATGGCATCATCGATTCATGGATCTGAGTTTGAGCAAACTCCAGGAGATAGTAAAGGACAGGGAGGCCTGGCGTGCTGCAGTCCACAGAGCTAGAGTTGGACATGACTGAGTGACTGAACAACAACAACCTAAAACATAAGGATATAGAAAGGTTGAAATTAAAACATACACAAATACCTCATTCAAATTGTAAAAAAAAAAAAGCTGATATAGCTATGTTAATATTGAACAAAATAGACTATAGAAATTTCTAGAGACAAAACAGCCATTTCATAATATCAAAACATCATCTCACCAGTAAGATATGTCAGTTTTTAATTTGTATGCACTTAATAACATGTTCTTAAATGCATAAAGCAAAGGATGATTTGAACAATATACTTGAGATTTTTGACCTAAATTGACATACAGATGTTATAGTCACCTTTCAGAACTGAGACAGACCCTTCAATCAAACTTTGGTTCAGATGTTGATACTGGTGATTCCACACACATACCAAAAAGATATGAAATGTTCTATTATTCAAATAATGGGCCAAATACTTGGAAATTGAATAACACATTTCTAAGTAACCTCTGAGTCAAAGAATAAATCACAAAAAATTTAGCATATATTTTGAAGGATATGGCTCTTCTCATTTTCTTTCAGAAAACAGAGTAGATGGGAAGACTTTCCCACTAGTTTTATGAGAGTAACTTAACCTTGAGACCAAAACCTGAAAAAGAGGCAACAGAAAAATATCACAGAACAACATTCTTAATAAACATAGATGCAAACACCTCTAAACAAATATTAGCAAATAAAATTGAGCAATATGTTAAAGGATATCATTATCAGTTCAGTTCAGTTCAGTCGCTCAGTCGTGTTCAAATCTTTGCGACCCCATGAATTGCAGCACGCCAGGTCTCCCTGTCCAACACCAACTCCCGGAGTTCACCCAAACTCATCATCAAGTTGGAGATGCTATCCAGCCTTCTCATCCTCTGTCGTCCCCTTCTCCTCCTGCTCCCAATCCCTCCCAGCATCAGAGTCTTTTCCAATGAGTCAACTCTTTGCATGAGGTGGCCAAAGTATTGGAGTTTCAGCTTCAACATCA
Organism: Bison bison bison; assembly: GCF_000754665.1. Taxonomy (NCBI): domain Eukaryota; kingdom Metazoa; phylum Chordata; class Mammalia; order Artiodactyla; family Bovidae; genus Bison; species Bison bison. The sequence continues at coordinate 1,062,851 of NW_011494606.1, forward strand.
GTCCTTTCAAAGAACACCCAGGACTGATCTCCTTTA
>NW_011494606.1:1063253-1083677 GCF_000754665.1 Bison bison bison
GCCAACTTTTTCACTCTCCTCTTTCACTTTCATCAAGAGGCTTTTTAGTTCCTCTTCACTTTCTGCCATAAGGGTGGTGTCATCTGCATATCTGAAGTTACTGATATTTCTCCAGGCAATCTTGATTCCAGCCTGTGCTTCTTCCAGCCCGCGTTTCTCATGATGTACTCTGCATATAAGTTAAATAAGCAGGGTGACAATATACAGCCTTGACGTACTCCTTTTCCTAGGTGGAACCAGTCTGTTGTTCCATGTCCAGTTCTAACTGTTGCTTCTTGACCTGCATACAGGTTTCTCAGGAAGCAGGTAAGGTGGTCTGCTATTCCTGTCTCTTTAAGAATTTTCCACAGTTTGTTGTGATCCACACAGTCAAAGGCTTTGGCATAATCAATAAAGCAGAAATGGATGTTTTTCTGGAACTCTCTTCCTTTTTCCATGATCCATATCATCCTGATAATGCAAAGCTGGTTTAATATTAACAGCCTCAAGGAAGACGTATATGATTATTTCAACAGATGTAGAAAAATATTTTACAAAAGTCAATATTCACTCACCATAAAAACTTTTAGCAAACTAGGAATAAAAGGGGAAAAATTTCCCCTGTCTGACAAAGGCTATCTATGTAAACCTAATCTTAATAATAGTGAGATATTGAATATTTGTACATTAGGAATGAAACAATGAGAACCACTCTTAGCATTTTTTTTAGACAACTGACCTGGCAATCTTAGAGTTTAAAAATAAAATAAAATTAAAAAAAAAAAGAAAGAAAAAGAAATAAGGGGTATGATGACTGGAAAGAAAGATGTAACATTATATTCGTAGACAAAATGTTTTTTGGAAAATCCTAAGAAATTTACAGAAGAATCTATTAAAATTAGTAAAGCATGGATTGTTTGTTGTTGTTCAGTTGCTGTCATGTTGGACTCTCTGTGATCCCATGAACTGCAGCACACCAAGTTACAGGATACAAGGTCAACAGACTAGATCCTCATTATTCACTGAAGTTACATTCTATAAAGATGTTGTGAACACTGAGTCAGCAAATATTAAACAACTGCTCCTGCGGAAAATACAGGGTTAGGTGCCTGTGAACCTCTGAGCACCACATTTTTGTCAGTTAATTAGTATGTAAACTTTTTAATGTATGCTTTGTTTAAAGACATCTTTTAAAATACATATTATTGATTCAATAACATTTAACTCATGGCCACAGCATTACAACTCATCCCTGAACAAAATTTATCTAACTCACGCATTTTCCCTGTTAGGCACATCACAACCATCTGTGCTTTAAGAGACCAGTTTGGCACTATTCTTTGGGGACACTTGAAAAAAAACAAAATCACCAACAGAAAAGATAAAAATGCAACAGACATGACACTAAATATACCATGAAAAGGACACTTGTTTACATTATGACAACTAAGACAAGAAGACAGAATGTTGCCTTCCTTGATCTCAGCTGGGAGGTGTGTGCCGGTTGACTTAAATTTCTCATCACTCTGCTAGGGTCTTTGAATCAACATGAAGGCACTGTGAGTATTGACTTTGGGGTTACAAATACACTTTAGCAATTAAGTGAATTCACAAATACAGAATCTATAAACAATGAGAATCAATTATATATAAATTGTATTACTATGTATTAGCAAAAAGAATTAAAAGTAAAACTTTAAAATACTTTTAAAATATAAAAAGTCATGAATAAATTTACTTTAGAATAAAAGTTAAACTGAAACCTACAAAATTTTGCTGAAAAATGGTCTTAATAAATGAAGATATATCTCATATTCATGCAGTGGAAGATTTAGTATTATTAAGATATTCATCTTCCTCAATTCATCTATAGTCAGTATAATCCTAATAAAAATGTCCAAAATCATTTTTTTTTTAGAAATTGGCAAGCTGATTCTAAAATTTATATGGAAATGCAAAGACCTAGAGTAGCTAAAACAATTTTGTAAAATAAAAATGAAATTGGTGGGAGTTACATGATTTCAAGACTTAGTACAGTATTCATGGCAGTATGGTATTCATGTAAAAAGTTTAAAATGGAAAAGAATAGTAAGTATAGAAGGAGATCCACACATGTACAGGTCCATTGATCTTTTAAAAAAATCGCCAATGCAATTCAATGGGAGAAAGGAACTTTTTGCACCAAGTAATATCCCTTGTAGCTCAGTCAGTAAAGAGTCTGCCTGCAATGCAGCAGACCCGAGTTTGATCCCTGGGTTGGGAAGATCCCCTGGAGAAGGGAATGGCAACCCACTCCAGTATTCTTGCCTGGAGAATCCCATGGACAGAGGAGTCAGGCAGGCTACAGTCCATGGGGTCTCAAGAATAAGACATGACTTAGCAACTAAACCACCACCGTATGGGAACAACTGGGTTTCCATATGGAAAAGAAAATGAATTTTGACCCCTACTTCATAGTATTTGCAAAAATTAATTCAAGAAGGATAATAGTCCTGAATGTGATAGCTAAATCTATAAAGCCTCCAGAAGTAAACAGAGAATATCTTTGCAAACTTTGGACAGGCAAACCATTTTAAAGGGAACATTAAAAAGCACTTGCCAGGATTTCCCTGGCAATCCAGCTCAATCAATGGTTTAAACTTTATAATTCAAACAGAAGTATTTTATATACAACATATATAGAACCCATACAAATCAGTAATAAAATGACAATTCAAATTTTAGAAATGGGCAATAGACCTGAACATTTCCTTCACAAAAGAAGAAATAAAAATGACTAAAAAGCACATAAAAACATGATCAACAGCATTAGACATCAGGGAAAATAAAATTAAAGCAACAATGAGATGGCCAAAAAAGCCATGCTAGAATTATTAAAAATAATAAAGGCTCACAACAGCAAACGTTGGCAACCATGTGGGCAGTTGGAACTCTGTATACGTTGCTGGAGAGAGTGTAAAATTATACACCTTGAAGAATGCATGGCAGTTCCTTAGAAAGTCAAACTTATAATGACCCAGTAGCTCCACTGAACTTTTATAAAATGTCTTTATTCATAATATCCCCAAAGTTAGAAACAACCCAATAGAGTAGATAAACAAATTGTAGTATCTTCACACTATGTAATAAAAATGACAATTTCAGATATGTGAAACAATATGAGTGATTCTTAAAAATGTATCTGTTGGGTAAAAGATGCCTGACACATGAGTACACACTGCATTGTTCTATTTACCTGAAGTTCTAGAACAGACAAAATTAACCAATCGATGGTGAAAGAACTTAGAAAAATAGCTGCTCATGCTGCTACTACTACTGCTAGGTTGCTTCAGTCGTGTCTGACTCTGTGTGACCCCATAGACGGCAGCCCACCAGCCTCCCCATCCCTGGGATTTTCCAGGCAAGAACACTGGAGTGGGTTGCCATTTCCTTCTCCAGTGCATGAAAGTGAAAAGTGAAAGTGAAGTCGCTCAGTCGTGTCCAACTCTTCGCAACCCCATGGACTGCAGCCCACCAGGCTCTTCCGTCCATGGGATTTTCCAGGCAAGAGTACTGGAGTGGGGTGCCATCCCCTTCTCTGATAGCTGCTCATAGGGAAAGGCAATTGGCTAGAATAACTTTTCTCAAGTGATTAGAATATTTTATATCTTAATTGGGATGTTGATATTTTCAAAATTAATCAGATTTTACACTTAAGTGCATTTCACTGTATATAAACTTCATCTTAAAAAAAGTTCTTGAATAATCTCTTCTCTGCACAAAAGCCATCCTCAAGAACACACACACATACTGTACATTAACTCGTCAGGTTGCAAAAATTGAGAATGTGGAACAACTGAACATGTATTGTGGGAATGTGAACTGATAATGACTTCAGAAACAATTGACAATATTTAATGTAGTTGAAGATGTGCATCTGACCCAGAAATCCCATCACTAATTATGTGCTCTCAAAACTCACCTGTGAACAAGTATATTCAAAGCAGAATTGTGTGTAACAGCTATAAAGTAGAAATCACAATGCCCATCAACAGGAAAATGAATATATAAATTATCCTTTGACCGTACAGCCAAATATCAAACAGCAGTAAAAAAGAGAAACAACAAAAGCTGAGTTATTTATTCCCATCAATTATGTTTTTTGGGTAGAGCTGCTCAGAAACAGAATACCAAGTGGAAAAAAAATATGCAGAAAAAATGCATATTGCATGATACTATTTATATAAAATATGAAAATATAAAGTCAATTCAATGAACTCGCTATGCATATGTGTATAAATAGGAATGGTACGAAAACATGAATGAATGATAAGCATCAAATTCAGGATTGTGGTTACCTCTAGGGAAAGAGCTACACAGAGGCTCCATTTCTACTTGCGATGTTTTATTTTTAAAATCTGAAGCAAATGTGGAAAAATATCTGTTATGCTTGGTGGTGGATACAAGGTTCTATTTGAGATACTATTCTACCTACATTTCTGCATGTTGAAATATTTCAAGATAAACAAAGAGAAGAAAGAAGTCAACTCTCTGAAAACTCAAGTTTAGAGAGAGCGATATAAGGAATAGTTTCATTGTCTCCTGAAGAGAAACTGTAAAGTGTTTCATTGCCTAAAATATAGGAGTAGTCTATTCTTTGGAGCTTTGGATATACTTTAACTCATTTATTTATCCTTTTCCTCTTTCCAGAAAGGATTTGAGGTAACTTTCAAAAAAAAAAAAAAAATACATACAATGAGCCAGGAAAACATAAACCTAAGTAGAAAATGAGGATCAAAGATAACAAATACTCCATCAATACTGGTTAACCACAGTCAGGGTGATCAAGTTTCAAACTTGGCTCTGAACTTCTTGGCAACAGTAACCATTCCATCTCCAGCTGACCCATAAAAGCAGGTTAGGAAAACTAACCTTTGTCCTTCAAGATTTAACTTAATATTCTCCTGAGCAGGATCTCTGTGTTCTGGTTTGCATGCTTGCCTTGCTAACTAGCCAGGTTCTTCTTTCCTTTCCTTGCTTCTTCCTTTTCTTTCCTTCCTTTCTTTTCATTCTTTCATTTATATTACTCAGATGCCAAATGCTTAAGATGAAACATGTTTATGAACGCAGGTCCCATGTACTACTTATTGGATGAAATACTCTTGGGTGAGGTTTTTAACCTCTCAAGGTCTCAGTTTTCTAGTGTTCAAATAGGGGCACATGTATATCACAGTGCAGGGAGAATAAATGAGACAATGCATGTCAAGAGCTTAAAATAGGACTCCCGTGGTGGTTCAGTGGTAAAGAATCTGCCTGCCAATGCAGGGGACATGGGTTTGATCTCTGGTCTAGGAAGCTCCCACATGCTGTGGGGCAACTAAACCCATGAGCCACAACCACAGAACCTGAGCTCTAGAGCACTCAAATAGCAACTACTGAAGCCCTTGTGCTCTAGGGCCATGTGCTGCAGCTGCTGAATCTGCTCACCTAGAGCCTGTGCGCCACAACTAGAGAAGCCACCGAAATGAGAAGACCCTGCATCGCAGTCAAGAGCAGACCCTACTTGCTGTAACTAGAGAAAGCTGGCATGCGGCAACCAAGACTCAACATGGGCAAAAATAAAACATTTTTAAAAAGAGCTTAAAATAAGTGCATGATGCCACCCAATAAGTCTTATTTGTTGTTATGATTATTATTACTCAGTGGAGCATACGAATACCACTGTAGCCCCTACCCTGGAAAGGAATAGATCAGGAGCACCGTGAGGCTTCATGGTCTCCTGCATCAGGCCTTTAGTGGAGTGAAGCTCACAAAGCAGGGAGCCGACCCGGGCACCATCCTCAGACAGCAGCACAGTTAATTAGCCTCAGATCCAACTGCACACTTAGCAGCCATCCCCAGACCCAACAATAGCACATGTAACCACCTAACTGCTAAACCATAACCCGGGGGACGGTATCTCCCCAGTTGGCGGATTCTGTACCTTTCTGCTTTTGAGGTGATATTCTGTTTGAGCTCGAGATTGTTTTTGGAAAAAGGCAATCCTTCAGAATACACTAGCCTTGATAGTCTCAGCCTGTGGGGTATGCATCTCGCTCCCTTCCTGAAGACCCTGGAAAACCCCGAGCAGAGATGACAACTTGTCGCAGGGATCCCCACTAGCCACAGAGTCCTCAGTTGATTTCAGACACAGTAGACCCAGGTCCCCTTGCCCTTTTCTCTGGGGATTATCCTCACCAGCAAGCATGGTCCAGCAAGTCCAGCAAGCATGGGTTCGGAGGAAGTTGAGTGGCAAGGGATAAGAATGAGACGGGAGGACAGTCAGTGGGATTTGGGATCAGGCAAAACAAGGATTCAAGTAACAGAAATCACTCAGTGTGTAACAGCGGGGGTAAGCAAGAGGGAGCTCATGTACAAAGGGATGAAGAGACCAAGTGACTAAAGACGGGGCATTAAAGAGTTCTGATTTTAGAAACAAGACAGAACCCCTCTTACTAGGCTTGAAGCAGGTGCTCTGAGTTGAGCCAACCTGTAGGTTTGCCACCAAGCCAGTGAGTGCTGATCTTCTTTCAGTTCCTTAAATGCCTAGGAGGACTGGGGAGAGCCAAGAATGCACATGAACATGAAGATCTAGGCTCTTTATCATCAGGGTGGGAGGGTAGGGGGAGGAGAGGCAGCATGCAGCAAGCTAGACAGGTCGTTTATTAAACAGCCAGGCATTCCCCTGCCTGGCCTAGAGTGAGCAACCACTCCCCGCATGCCTGAGGAGTCAGATGTCCTTGCCTCTCCTATTTCCTAGAAGCCCATGAACAAGATACTCTTGTTTTTCATCTCAATGTCACCCTCAAGGTGGGCTCTCGTTTCTATGCCAAATAAGACAGAAACCCAGGGAGGGGTCACTGTTTACCAGATAGATGAGAGTTGGTCTGTATGTTTCAATTTGGAGAGACGGAGGATCATCAGCAAACACTAACAGTTCTTCCTGTCCCAGGGCGCCAAAACTGTGGTTCAACCTGCTTCTAGAAGATGACAAAGAATAGCTTCATTTACTTTGTGGTCACTTTTAAATGCATTATCTCATCTGATCCTCACCATGATCTTATAAGATGTGTGCTATCATGAGGAAACTGAGGTCCAGATGGTTCACAAGCTAAAGTGGGAGCTGAAGTGCCGAGATGCAAACCCAGGACAGTGAGATTTGAAAGGCCGTGTTCTGAAACATGGCTCCCTAAACTTGAGCCCTTCCTAAACTTGAGGGTGACCAAGAGCTCTTAATGACGTAGGCCTTTCTTAGTGTAAGCAAAGCAGCTTACTTCCTTCCCTTCAAGCGTTTCCGTAGGACTCTATCTTCCTGTAACTTTTGTTTTCATTTTCCCATATCCTGGTGATCCATACAGCTGCCAGGTGAAATCTGAGCAAATGGGGAATTCCTATTTATGGACCTGTAAGATTGTGTTTCTAAAGTTGTATCACTTCTGGGTATGGTCATGGGCTCCAAAATCACTAGCATCAACCAGGACATATAACCCTGGATATATATACAAGCAGGATATAACCCCCTGCTTATATCTTTATATCTTATTTCTCTGTTTGATCTTCAACTGGAATTAGAAAAATTAGAAACTTCCCCTCCTAAATCTCTAATACTTTTGAGATACAGGTACACATGCCTGCCTAGAAAAAGAGCCTCAGAGTAGCCAACAACAGAAAGACACACAATTCATAGAAGCAGACTTACGGATTAGTCACTGCATTTCACATACATACACTCAGGATCTCTTAAGGCAAACACACTTCCTTCTTGTCCCTGTTTGGACTCATTTTCGTATTTTCTGCTCATAGTGACCCCCAGGACTTTCTGCGGTGCGCCGAGGATGCATCCTCAGAATGAGGCCTCTTCCTACATAAGTAAAGAGAAGGGCTCCTACTCAGCTCAAGAGAAACGTGCAATAAATAGGACAATTTTGACTGGATTAAGGAGGCAAACACGTTTTCTTTTAAAGTAATTTATTAATAAGTTTATTCTTCACTCATAAAAAAGAACATATTTTTGGCTTTGAAATCATGACATAAAATAAAGAGGTAAGTAACTAAAAATTATCAGCTGAAAGTAGACAGAAGCAACTCATGCTGAACCATGAGCGAACACTACGTGCTTTGGGCTGTAGCAGGGGCACCAGTCAAATCAAGAACCCAAGACGCAGGGCCCATTCAAGGGCCCTAGAGACTGCTCAGTTCCCAAAGGTTGTTTGGTCAACATATATAGGAAATGAATTTTCCCTTTTGCTCTTTCCTTCCTAACCTTTAACTACAAGAACAGTAGGCAATAGATGCTTTGATGCTAGTCTTTCTAGCTTGAAGGAAAAGTTTTGTTGTTGTTTTAACATTTTTTAACCCACATAGTTTCAACCATCAAAAACATAAAACTAAAAATCTCAGTTGTAACTAAAAGCCATTTCTATTTTTGGTCAGTTATCTGCTGTAGGCAAAGCTTCATATAGGAATTTTTATTGCGGATTTCTATAACTGCATCCCTCACAAGCTCAATGAACATCTGTGGCCAAAGTTTCTGCAAAGCTTCATTTTTCATGTTGATTTCCGTGGCTTCCTTCACAAGATCCTCGATATACATCTTGCAGAATTTCTTTTTTTCCTTTATTTCCTGTTAGAAAAAGAATATTTTGCATAGAATCATAATTAAGCCCCAAACCAAAGCAACAATTAGCTGAACCAGAGAAGCTTGATAATCTATTCTGACCCCACTCCTCAGAGCAGGAATACTTTCCTAGACACTCTGACACAGAGCTCTGCTTGAGTAAAGATAGCAGCTGAAGGCTTCCTTCTTGCCAGTCCACTCCCAGCTCTGTGGGACAGCTCTGTTAAAAATATATTTCTTGGCAACTATGAGAAGAAAACTTCCAGTTGAGCTAATATGAAATTCATTTGCTAATTATGGGGAGAAATAAAGATTTTAAATTGTATTTAAAAAGTGTTTATTTATTGGAATCACTGGATCATAACTACAATTTCTCTGTTGATAGACCTTCTCTCTCAGTGCAGGCAGTTTCCCTCACACAAGTCAGCTGAATGTACAGATTCACGGCTTCTAATGGTAAATGATACTAACAATATTAATTAACATGAGGTCAGTTAATGTGCATGCGTGCTAAGTTGCTTCAGTCATGTCCAACTCTCGCAACCCTATGGAATGTAGCCCACTAGGCTCCTCTGTCCATGGGATTCTCCAGGCAAAAAAACTGGAGTGGATTGCCATGCCCTCCTCCAGGGGATCTTCCCAACTTAGGGATCAAACCCATGCCTCTTACATCTCCTGCACTGGCAGGAGGGTTCTTTACCACTAGCACCACCTGGGAAGCCTTGAGCTCAGTTAATATCCATATACAAACACGAAATAGCCACACTCTGACTTAATTCCATATTTTAGGAAAGGACGTAGTGATATATTACACTGACTTATGTGACTGAGAATATTTGGACAAAGTTGGGGGGAAGTGTACAAGGAGAAAGAGGACATATATACAAGCCTGGGACCCAGAACTTGGCCTTCAGATGAGACAATGCACCCACTCAACTTCTGGGTCTGACAGTCTGCAAATGAAAAGTGAAAGTGAAAGTCGCTCAGGTGTGTCCGACTCTTTGCAACCCCATGGACTATAGAGACCATGGAATTCTACAGGCCAGAATACTGGAGTAGTTAGCCTTTCCCTTCTCCAGGGGATCTTCTTAACCCAGGGATCAAACCCAGGTCTCCCTCATTGCAGGCGGATTCTTTACCAGCTGAGCCACAAGGGAAGCCCAAATGAAAAATCTGGGTTCAAAACACAACAGAGGAAGTTTGAGACCTGAGGTAATTGGGGCATTGGGCTTGGATTTCATCCTAGAAGCTGAAACAAAGCCATTTTAATTAATGCAAGAATTTGACACTTAATTTGGCTATTGATACTTTGAGTATTCAGGCACAATGATGGAAAATGCCATAATATATATGGGAAAAAAACATGAAATAGATCAGATAATCAGCATTATAGGGGAAGCAATTCACATAAATGGATAAGGAAATAAGTAATAAATGTCAATGAGAAAATAGGTTTAACTAATTGAAAAACGATCTACTAAAACCTCCAACTCAAATCAAAATAGCAAAATCATTTTTAAAAAGTTAAATTTAAAATATCAACAAATACTGCCCTTAAAATCTACTATGAAGGTTTATAGTAACAAGGAAAATGCTTACACTATAATGCTAAGTGGAAAAAGAAAAAGTACAAAATGAAATTTTGATAGAGGTTGGGTTATATGAGTATATGTATTTGTCAAAACTTAACAATTGTATACCTAAGATTTTATTTCATTGTATATAAATTATGCCTCAAAATAAAAAACTATATGAATTACTGAACTCTAATGATCTGCTCCTTGCAGTCCAAGGGACTCTCAAGAGTCTTCTCCAACACCACAGTTCAAAAGCCTCAATTCTTTGGCGCTCAGCTTTCTTCACAGTCCAACTCTCACATCCATACATGACCACAGGAAAAAACCATAGCCTTGACTAGACGGACGTTTGTTGGCAAAGTAATGTCTCTGCTTTTCAATATGCTATCTAGGTTGGTCATAACTTTTCTTCCAAGGAGTAAACATCTTTTAATTTCATGGCTGCAGTCACCATCTGCAGTGACTTTGGAGCCCCAAAAAATAAAGTCTGACACTGTTTCCACTGTTTCCCCATCTATTTGCCATGAAGTGATGGGACAAGATGCCATGATCTTTGTTTTCTGAATGTTGAGCTTTAAGCCAACTTTTTCACTCTCCTCTTTCACTTTCATCAAGAGGCTCTTTAGTTCCTCTTCACTTTCTGCCATAAGGGTGGTGTCATCTGCATATCTGAGGTTATTGATATTTCTCTTGGCAATCGTGATTCCATCTTGTGCTTCCTCCAGCCCAGCGTTTCTCCTGATGTACTCTGCATAGAAGTTAAATAAGCAGGGTGACAATATACAGCCTTGATGTACTCCTTTTCCTATTTGGAACCAGTCTGTTGTTCCATGTCCAGTTCTAACTGTTGCTTCCTGACCTGCATATAGGTTTTTCAAGAGGCAAGGAGATCAGCCCTGGGATTTCTTTGGAAGGAATGATGCTAAAACTGAAACTCCAGTACTTTGGTCACCTCATGTGAAGAGTTGACTCATTGGAAAAGACTCTGATGCTGGGAGGGATTGGGGGCAGGAGGAGAAGGGGACGACAGAGGATGAGATGGCTGGATGGCATCACTGACTCGATGGACGTGAGTCTGAGTGAACTCCGGGAGTTGGTGATGGACAGGGAGGCCTGGCGTGCTGCGATTCATGGGGTCACAAAGAGTCGGACATGACTGAGCGACTGAACTGAACTGAACTGAATGATCTGCTTGCTAAATCATTTAGGGAGAAGCATGGTAATGTGTGCAATTACTTGGAAATAAATTTAAAAAATAAGATGGATTATTGATGGATAGAGGATGGGGAAAAGCATAGATAAGTGATAAAGCAAGTACATGGTACAGTACAATACTAACAGTAGAATTTAAGTTTGGGGAATGAATGTTTACTGTAAAATTATTTCAACTTTTTCATATATTTGAAATTTTCATTAAAAAGTTACAAAAATATATTCAATATTAATGAAAGGAAATATACTGAAGTGTCATTAAGATTGTCTTAGGGTAGTGAGATGAATATTTCTACTCCTTTTTTATACTTCTCTTTCTTTTCCAAAGTTTTACAATTTATAAAACAAAAAATAAATATGTTTTGGATTCTTGATTAATTAACAGAAGTTAACAATGAGTCCCAGTTGTCACTAACCTCCTCTAACAGAGGCACATTTTGGAAATTTTCTTATGACATATAAGATTTCTCTAAATAATCACCATTCAGGGCTCAACATGCTGATCTGATTTGATTTAGTTCATGTGCTAAAAGCAACAGGTCATGTATTGACCTATCATAAAAATATGCACATATTCTGATGGGCAATAAATAACAGATGGTTCCAGCTGGTGACTTCTCTGGTGAACCAAACTTCACTAACTCTGAAATATTGTCTGGGACCTAGTCATGTGCACTAAGTTAGCTTATCAATGAGAACAGCATTTAGCTGCTTCCTTTTAACACTCAGTAAATTTGGGAAACAAGGAGAATACCAGGAAGAAAGATAAGTGTGAATCACTGGAGATCAAAAACTAAAGCAAGCAATATTTTGCAACGAGCAATGTATTTACATAAGTAGAAGACCTCTCTTACAGACGTGTAAGTTTCTTAAAACATGATTTTGAATTTTTAAAAAATTTATAGCAGTAGGACCAGAAAATTTTTATAGTAATAAAGGATAAGAAAAATATAAAGATATTTAAATGATTTTTGTTAAATAATTTATATATAATATGAATTAAACTTTTCTAATTGGCATAGTGCAATTTTTGGTGCTTTACAATTTTGTGCTAGTTTCTTCCATGACTTCTTTATAAACATGTTGATACAGAATTATATCTAATATATACTAACCCTTAATTAGTAAATGTGTTTGAAAGCATCTTTGCTTCATCATTTCTTCTCTCCACTAAGCCAATTACTCTGCATCTCCATGCAATATACTCTAAAACTCATCAGGTGTCTGCCAGCACAACTCATTCTGCATGTACAGAATGATCCTCTTAAGAGCACATTAGAGATACTTCTCTTGCCCTGACCTGTCAAGAAGTTGCTCCTCTTTGAATAATGCTTTTTCCATTCTCAAATGCTTTCACACAGCACACACTTATTCTTTTTCTATCCCTGTAGGGGGTATAAAACAAGTATTTCACAAGTTCAATCCTGATGAGATGAACTCTACAATATTGTTTATGTTAGTTCATTGAACTAAAATTCTATTGTCATGAAGATAGAAAAAAGCAGTTCACGGTAGACTTGTTATAAAGTTATTTGAACAATAATGGTACTTGTATAGGAATTTAATCCATATGTCCATTTTATAAATGGGACTCTAAGGTTAACAAAGTTTGAGAGACTTGCTCAGGATTGGCTGTCATCTACTAATACCTACCGGAGAAAATGCTGATTTAGCTCTTGAAGAACCTGCAGTTTAGTTGGAGAGATATCCTATACACATTGAAAGCTTAACTAAAAGAAAGGAAACAGTACATGAGTGCTGGATGAGATGTGTAGACAGCAAATACCACCAGTGTTCAAAGAAACGAGAGCCCTTTGTGCTGGGGTGGTCAAGACGACTTCAGGAAGCATTCAGGATAAACTGAAAGGAGCCAAGGCCAGCAATCAGAAAGCCTGAGTCCTAGAGGCAGTTCAGTCAGGAACTCACTATGTGAGCCTCAGCTGTTCACCTAAGTTTCCAGTTTTCCTCAGCTGTCTAATAACAGGATTGGATTCTTTAAAGTCCCTTTCAGCTTTCCATCCATCTTAAATCTTTTTCAGAATGAGTCAGGGCATTGGACCTACCAAGCAACAGAATTATACGTGTCATAGGCATAGTGAAAGGGGCGGCTTATCCTGATTTGTGAGAAACTTACTTCAAGTAATTCCTTCAACAACTCAAGATACACAGAGGCGAGAGAATCAGCACTTTGTGTTGCAGTGAGTAAAACATTTTCCAGGAAGTGGGGAATGTTACATTGTGAGTCAAGAGAAATGATTAACGACCAGGGCAAGGTCTTTCAGGTAATAAATAAGTGGTGGAATCATGGGCTCAGATCCAAATCCCCTAATGGCATATTATTCTTTCCAAATGTTATGTGGCTTCAGATTTTATTTTTCCCTTTGATACTTCTCAAAACAGGAGTCAGCATTGCTATCTTTACTTCTTGATTGCTTATTTACCTCTCAAACCACTTTAATCAAGACTCTGCTTATATGACTCCATGGAAACTCTACGTGTTTTTTTCAAAAAATGACCTCTATTGCCAAATTTATCAAAATTTCTCCCTACAGTTTGTGCCCTTGGGGGGTGGGGGGGTTAGAAAATCATAGCCTACCGAATCACGGTCATATTTTCAACTGTTTTTTAAGTGAGAATTTTAAAGTTTGCTTTTCATATTTGGGTTTTTATTTGATCTGGAGTTAATTTTTTTAATATGGTTTTTAAGAAAGTACACCATAGTAGGGATATGTATTTCTGATTTGATATTTCATTTCCTCAATAGCATTTATTAGCTAGTCTGTCTGTACTAGTCAGCAATACCTGATATCTGTACAAAGTTTTCCCACAAACATGGGATAGTTCTGGCTATTTTGTCCATGGATCTACGAATCTATTCTTATATGGCCTCAATTACTACTACAGCTAAAAATAGTACTTCATATCTGGTAAGGCAACTTCTCTTCACTTATACTGTTGTGTTATTTTAAGTTCTTTGCTCTATCAAACACCTTTAGGATCAACTGATGAAGTTCTACAAATAACTTTTCTAAATTTTTATTAGAATTGCCTTATACTGATGGATTTAGGAAGAACTGACATCTTTACTATGTAGAAAGTTTCTGTCCATAAACATAAACCATCTATTTAGTTCTTCCTCAGTGTCTTTCAATAAAACTTTATAATTTTCTCTGTGGAGGGCTTATATATATTTTAAAGAAAGCTGAGCACCGAAGAATTGATGCTTTTGAACTATGGTGTTGGAGGAGACTCTTGAGAGTCCCCTGGACTGCAAGGAGATCCAACCAGTCCATTTTAATGGAGATCAATCCTGGGTGTTCATTGGAAGGACTGATGCTGAGGCTGAAACTCCAATACTTTGCCACCTGATGCAAAGAGCTGATTCATTTGAAAAGACCCTGATGCTGGGAAAGATTGAGGGCAGGAGGAGAAGGGGATGACAGAGGATGAGATGGTTGGATGGCATCACCAACTCAATGGACATGGGTTTGGGTGAACTCTGGGAGTCGGTGATGGACAGGGAGGCCTGGCGTGCTGCGGTTCATGGGGTCGCAAAGAGTCGGACATGACTGAGTGACTGAACTGAACTGACAGTGTTTATTGTCATGGTAAATGGTATATTATTTTAAACTTATTTTTGAATAAGTAACACAACCTATACGGGATTGTTGGTCCCTTTTCTCACTGATTTCTAAAAGTTCTTGATAATTTAGGGAGATTAGTTGCAAATTATTTCTTTCGTTTGTTTTTTGTCATTGCTTATTTTATCTCTCTGAAGGTCTTTCTGATCTCAGTGCTGCACATAAATCTTTCATGGTTTTTTGTAGATATTTTACCCTTTCATTATAAACTTCAACATCTCTGACTCATTTAGAATTAATGCGGATGTAAGTATAAAGTCTGAATCCAGCTCTTTTCCCTCCTTAATTCCGTAGTTATTTTCAAATCACTACTGGGATAATCCTTCTTGATTTGCTTGAGATTATTCTTTATCATATAATAAATTCTCTTTTTTATCTAGATGTATATTTGAATTTTCCATTCTATCTCATTAGACTATCTTTCCATAAACACCCTGTTTTAACTGATAAGATCATAATACGTCTTAATTTATCTAGTAGTGCTAGTTTTCTCCCCATCATTTTTCTTTTTCAGAGTTTTTATGTTTATTTATGTTTATTTTCCCACAGGTACTGTAGAATCAATTCAATGTAAAATTTTTGGCTTCTTATTGGGATTATATTAAATTTTAAATTATTTTAAGGAAAACTGACTTTTAAAAATTGGAGTTTGGTTTCTTCACACTGCTGTGTTGAAGAGAATCAGCCGTACGTGTACATGAATCTCCTCTTTGTTTTGATTTCCTTTCCCTTTAGGTCACCACAGAGCACTGAGTAGAGTTCCCCTGAGCTACACTCTCCCGACTTACTGATTTACATTATCCCTGCATATGTCTATCTCCTCCATCAGAACGTGAGATTCATGAGGATAATAACAGCGTCTTCTTACAGTCCAAGTATTACACGTGACAAGTGCTCAATACGTGAGTTTTGAATGTAAGAAAGGATAACTATAAAGATGACTTCAAGTAATTCATTTCAAATATTTAAAGAGTTTTCATAAGGAAGATATTTGCTCTGTTTCCTACATAAGGCAACATCAGCATCACTAATTCAAAGTTATTAGGAGGCAGCTTAACATGGGGAAGAATTTCTCCACTGTTGGAGTTGCTCAGTGATATATAACTACCTCATGAAGCAGTAACCTTTCATGCGCTAGAATTTAAAGCAGAATCTTTTCAAAACATCCTTCAGGATGCTATAAAAATATTGTTGCATTGAGTTAAATGCTTTTCAAAGTATAATCTTTAGAGGCCTATGGGTTCCAAAGAGATTCTTCAGGTCTGGGAATGAGGTGAGGAGAAAGGAAAAGAATAGAAGATCCAATCAAACAGAGCTCTGAACCCCATCTACAACAGGAGCAGCTCTGCTGTTTTGCTTTCTTTTGACATAATGAGTTTTCAGCTATAATATAGTTTGAATAAAGAATCTCACAACCATTATAAAACATTTGAAAAATATTTGGCCAATACACACTCACACAGCCCCCTAAACCCCTCAAAAACTCTTGCAGAATTTTAACATCTTATTTTTATATAGATGGCCTGTTTCTTCACCTTTCTCTGATTTCCATCAAGGCACACACTGCATGGTTCTCTTCTTTATAGTTCTGCAGTCCCCTAACACAGCATTCCCTCAAAAAACTTCTGAACACATACAGGAGTAAAGAATTGGTTCTAGCCTTTCTGTCTAAAAGACTATAGTGGAAACAAAATAGGTTAAAACTATGTGACTAAGAACACAGAAGCTAATGCTGTAGGAGAATAAAATAGTGAATTAAAACCTCAAGGACCTAGGCAAAGAGAACAGAAATGGAGGTTCTGTTGTGTCTTCTGCCAGTCTGGCACAAGCTAGGAAAGTACTCAGAGCAAGTCTATTCCAGTTTTCTTAATTCAGAGATCTGAATCCTGGTCCTACTTCGGTCTAAATTTTTGGTACCTATTTCTTTTCAATATTTCTTTTCTGCTTAAATATATTGAACTAAGGGCTCTACTTCTCCCTAATTCCTTGGTGCCTACTGCCCCCAGCTCTGGATATGAGGCTGACTAACATTCCAGATTTTAAAAAGGTTATCTTAAATGAGTAGGAGAGAAACATATAACTCCCAAGTCTCAAGCCATTTGGAATTTATCCAGGCACTAAGTTCCAAAGATAATGGTAGTTTTACCTCTAGCTTTTCAGTATAGAAGTCTCTCGTGGTATAATTCAGTGTAGCACGATTTGTGTTTTCTCCCACAAGTCTCTTGCTATCATTATTTTCTTCACTGACAATACCAGGTTTTTTCCCTTTGGTTTCTAGAAGATATCGAAATTGCTTCTTCCTGTAGAAAGACGGTAAAGAGACTTAGAGAGTTACTTATCCAATTGGTGAAAATGTCTTTTCTGTTGATTTTTGAGGGTGGCATATGCTTTTTTGAATATCTGTTTTATGAGTTTGAGTTTTTAAAGTCAATTCACTACTCCAATTTCTCTACTAATTAAGTTATATAACTCAAATTCTTTTGTTTTTTACTACCAATCAACAAAGACATGTCTCAAGCATTTCTAAAATGAAAAAAACTGTCTTTAAAAAATCAATATAAAACTTAAACAACACAGAACACACACACAAAAAGCAATTAAACACACGGTAGACCAAACTTCCATAGTCTTTATATCCCATGAAACATGTTAGTTACACATCTTATAAATCACAAAAATAGTTCATAATTTCATTATGTAGCTCAGTAGTATTATCCATAGCTACAAATGGAATGGAATACTGGTTTAAGTTTAGGAAAAGCAGAACGAAAGTACTTCTAGCTGTTATCACATCAAGGGCAAGATCTCAGCAGGAGGTAAATAATGAAACAGGAAGCTTCGTTTGATCATGAAGAACACAGATAGTGTTCATAGTATCACCTGCAGACCCACAAGCCTAGAATTACAGACGACAGCAACTCATCATTCATGAAGGTTGCTTTCTGGTTTCTACCACTTAGGGTGTCTCTCAGGGAAGTGATGTAACTACTATGAACTGTGAACTGAAGACTGGGAGCAAAAAGGGAATATATCTTTTAGAAAATGTCTTCATTTTTCCAATTTAATATGAGTATAACACAGCGATTTAAAAAATTATAAGGAGTACATATTTTGAAAAGTATGAAGAAAAAGCGTAAAATCATCCATAAATATATAACATATAAATCTATATAAATCAGTAACATTGTTCACATTAGACATATTTCCTCATAGACTTTCTCTGTGAATTTTTGTAAAAAGTTAAGATCATACTAAACATCCAGGTTTGTATACTGTTTTTGCTTAATGCTATATAATAAGCATTTTCTATGTTATTAAAATTAATATTTTAATAAATGAATAAAATTTAATTGTGATGTAGGTCAATTTATATGATCAATCTCGTTTACTGGATATTTTGGTAGCATAATTTTCTCACTCTTATAAAGAAGAAAGTAATATACATATTTATCTATATTTATTTTATTGATTTTTAATTATGAAAGCAATATATAAGTTATCCATCACTTTCAGTAGTGTTTTCAAATAATCAGTTTTTCATTATGTTTTCAATGTCATCTCCTTTATTTAATTTTCTTCAGGATTATTTTGCTATTGTTTTCCTAACTTCTTTAGATAAATGTTTAGCTTCTTCATTTTCAGTCTTTATTCTTTCCTAATGTACTCATTTCAATACATATATTGATTTTAAAATCTCACAATACTATTATCGTTGCTTTATATAGTTGATGTTTATTTACTTTCATCCCACAAATTTACTACTTTCTTTGCTCTTTAGTTTTCCTTGCACATTAGAATTTCTATCTGGGATCAAGTTCTTTCTGCCTTAATTAGAGACTATCATTTCTTCTACTGCAGGAATACTGATGGCAAATCTCTTAAAATCCTTTTTTTAGAAACTAATACAATAATTTTAACAAAAAGAATAATAACAAAACAGAACAAACCCCAAAAGATAATTCCAAGTACTACATACATACAGTAAAAAGTAAGCTTCTGCACTATGAAATCCTACTGTTTTCAGTTTAACTCCTAGAGACAATCATTTCTAAAAAATAAAATATTTAAAATTACACAAGGAGATCTCTGAAGTATATGTTCTATTTCTCACAAATTGCAGCATACTATACAACTGTTCTATATCTTATATTTTTAGTTTCTAAGACATCTTAAAGATTATTTCATATCAGAACTTCTAATAATTTTCATATCTGCTAGTAATTGGTCCTTTATTAATGGACATGTAGCTGGTTTTACAAAAGGCAGAGGAAACAGAGATCAAATTGCCAATGTCTGCTGGATCATCAAAAAAGCCAGAGAGTTCCAGAAAAACATCTATTTCTGCTTTATTGATTATGCCAAAGCATTTGACTGCATGGATCACAATAAACTGTGGAAAATTCTGAAAGAGATGAGAATACCAGACCACCTGACCTGCCTCTTGAGAAACCTATATGCAGGTCAGGAAGCAACAGTTAGAACTGGACATGGAACAACAGACTGGTTCCAAATAGGAAAAGGAGTACGTCAAGGCTGTATATTGTCACCCTGCTTATTTAACTTATATGCAGAGTACATCAGGAGAAACGCTGGACTGGAGGAAGCACAAGCTGGAATCAAGATTGCCGGGAGAAATATCAATAACTTCAGATATGCAGATGACACCATCCTTATGGCAGAAAGTGAAGAACTAAAGAGCCTCCTTTTTTTTTTAAATTTTATTTTTAAACTTTACAATATTGTATTGGTTTTGCCAAATATCGAAATGAATCCGCCACAGGTATACATGTGTTCCCCATCTTGAACCCTCCTCCCTCCTCCCTCCCCATACCCTCCCTCTGGGTCGTCCCAGTGCACCAGCCCCAAGCATTCAGTATCGTGCATCAAACCTGGACTGGCGACTCGTTTCATATATGACATTATATGTATTTCAATGCCATTCTCCCAAATCATCCCACCCTCTCCCTCTCCCACAGAGTCCAAAAGACTGTTCTATACATCAGTGTCTCTTTTGCTGTCTCGTATACAGGGTTATTGTTACCATCTTTCTAAATTCCATATATATGCATTAGTATACTGTATTGGTGTTTTTCTTCCTGGCTTACTTCAGTCTGTATAATACGCTCCAGTTTCATCCACCTCATTAGAACTGATTCAAATGTATTCTTTTTAATGGCTGAGTAATACTCCATTGTGTATATATACCACTGCTTTCTTATCCATTCATCTGCTAATGGACATCTAGGTTGCTTCCATGTCCTGGCTATTATAAACAGTGCTGCGATGAACATTGGGGTACACGTGTCTCTTTCCCTTCTGGTTTCCTCAGTGTGTATGCCCAGCAGTGGGATTGCTGGATCATAAGGCAGTTCTATTTCCA
>NW_011494606.1:1084077-1098707 GCF_000754665.1 Bison bison bison
GTTTATTTTTGCTTTTATTTCCAATATTCTGGGAGGTGGGTCATAGAGGATCCTGCTGTGATGCATGTCGGAGAGTGTTTTGCCTATGTTCTCCTCTAGGAGTTTTATAGTTTCTGGTCTTACGTTTAGATCTTTAATCCATTTTGAGTTTATTTTTGTGTATGGTGTTAGAAAGTGTTCTAGTTTCATTCTTTCACAAGTGGTTGACCAGTTTTCCCAGCACCACTTGTTAAAGAGATTGTTTTTAATCCATTGTATATTCTTGCCTCCTTTGTCACTAAAGAGCCTCTTGATGAAAGTGAAAGAGGAGAGTGAAAAAGTTGGCTTAAAGCTCAACATACATGGCATCCGGTCCCATCACTTCATGGGAAATAGATGGGGAAACAGTGGAAACAGTGGCTGACTTTAGTTTTGGGGGCTCCAAAATCATTGCAGATGGTGACTGCAGCCATGAGATTAAAAGACACTTACTCCTTGGAAGGAAAGTTATGACCAACCTAGACAGCATATTAAAAAGCAGAGACATTACTTTGTCAACAAAGGTCCGTCTAGTCAAGGCTATGGTTTTTCCAGTAGTCATGTATGGATGTGAGAGTTGGACTATAAAGAAGGCTGAGCACTGAAGAATTGATGCTTTTGAACAGCGGTGTTGGAGAAGACTCTTGCAAGTCCCTTGGACTGCAAGGAGATCCAACCAGTCCATTCTAAAGGAGATCAGTCCTGGATGTTCATTGGAAGGACTGATGTTGAAGCTGAAACTCCAATACTTTGGCCACCTGATGTGAAGAGCTGACTCATTTGAAAAGACCCTGATGCTGGGAAAGACTGAGGGCAGGAGGAAAAGGGGACGACAGAGGATGAGATGGTTGGATGGCATCACCGACGCTATGGACATGGGTTTGGGTGGACTCTGGGAGTTGGTGATGGACAGGGAGGCCTGACGTGCTGCGGTCCATGGGTTCGCAAAGAGTTGGACACAAAGGAGCGACTGAACTGAACTGAACTGAGTGAATTTTCATATTTTTGTTATTTAATATTATAAACACTGTAACGAAAATCCCTGGATACCTATGTTTGTGCTGTCTATAACTTTGTGATCAAACAACTTTTTTAAAGTTTTAAGGCAGTTGTATCTTGTTTTCTGAGAATTTGCTTCTCTTGTTTCTTTGCTTTTCCAATTGCAATTGTACAGGTTTTTGTCTCATTCTTTTTTAATTTTATGATATTATCATTACAGAAAGTTATGTGCATGAATATGCTTTTTGAGATATATGAAGATTTTCTTTGAGTTTAAATATATGTTCAATTTTTGAAAGTTTTAAATAGGTATTTAAATAGGCTTTTTTTACCCCTGAATTGGGAATAAGTTTCTAGAAATAAAATTCTAAATACATTTATTTGGTACAGTGTGTTAAGTGAGTTATTCAAATCCTCAGTATTATTTTCTAATTGTGTTTATTTGATCAAATGATCAAATAGGTTAAATATTTACCACAATAATGTGAATTTGTTAATATGTACTTATATTTGTTAACATATTTAGAAGCTGTGATCTTGGTTACATTAAGTTTCATAATTCTCTTTTTTGGTGGATTTTAAGTTTTTGATATCATCAAAATGACGGGCTGGATGAGTTACAAGCTGGAATCAAGATAGGTGGGAGAAACAGCAACAATCTAAGTTATTTGGATGATAGCACTCTAATGCTCTAATGGCAGAAAGAGAAGAGGAACTAAAGAACCTCTTGATGAGGGTGAAGGAGGAGAGTGAAAAAGCCAGCTTAAAATTAATATTAAAAATACTCACATCATGGTATCTGACCCCATTCATTACTTCAGGGCAAATAGAAAGGGAAAAGGTAGAAGTAGTGACAGACTTCCTCTTATTGGTCTCTAAAATCACTGTGGATGGTAACTGCAGCCATCAAATTAGAAGACCATTGCTTCTTGGCAGGAAAGCTATGACAAACTTAGTGTGTTTGCCAACAAAGGTCCATGTAGTCAAGGCTATGGTCTTCCCAGTGGTTACATATGGTTGAGAGAGCTGGACCATAAAGAAGGCAGAGTGCCAAAGAATTGATGCCTTCGAACTGTGGTGCTGGAGAAGACTTCTGAGAGTTGCTTGGACAGCCAAGATATCAAACCAGTCAATCTTAAAGGAAATCAATCCTGAATACTCATTGGAAGGACTGATGCTGAAGCTGAAGCTCCAGCATTTTGGTCACTGATGTAAACAGCTAAATCATTGGAAAAGCCCCTGATGCTGGGAAAGATTGAGGGCAGAAAGAGAAAAGGGTGTCAGAGGATGAGATGGCTGGATGGCATCACCAATGCAATGGACATGAACTTGGGCAAACTCTGGGACATGGTAAGGGACAGGGAAGTCTGGCATGCTGTGGTCCACGGGGTTGCCGAGTTGGACATGACTGGACAACTGAACAACATCATCACTTCTATCACCACTAGTAGTAACATTCCCATAGTTATTTGTTGTTATTTGCCTGTTATATATTTTCCATCCCTTTATTTTCAACCTTTATATATTGCTTTAGGAGTATGTCTCAAAAACAAAACGAAATTTAGTTTTTAACCCAAGCTGAGAGCTATTATCAATTAATAGAATTTCATTCATGAATATTTATTGTGATAACTGACATGTTCATTTTTTTCTTGCCATCCTGCATTTTTTGTTGATCAGTGGTTTTTTTCTTTTAATGATTTAGAAATTGTACATCTTATCTTCTTTTCTAATGGTAGCCCTTGAGATTTGAAAACACATAGATAAACATATACTTTTCTATTTCTCCCAAACAGGGAAAGAAACTTGGCAAACTTCAACATCCTTTCTCTGAGGATATTCTGGGATTATTTTTTTCAGGTTATTAAAATTTTCTGCATTATGTGCTGTGCTTAGTCGCTCAGTTGTGTCCAACTCTTTGCTACCCCATGTACTGTTGGCCGTCAGGCTCCTCTGTCCATGGGTATTCTCCAGCAAGAATACTGGAGTGGGTTACCATGCTCTCCTCCAGGGCATCTTCCCAACCCAGGGATCAAACCCAGGTCTACCTGCAGTGCAGGCAGATTCTTTACCAACTGAGCCACCAGGGAAGCCCACTTATTAATGAGTCTTTCCACAACATCATTTCTTTAATTCAATGCTTCCTATTTTTTACATTTACTGCTCATTTTGTAGCAGCACCTCGCTCAGTACTTTTTTTCCAGAATGTTCTGTGGGCTTTTTATGAGAGTTCAGCTCTGCCAATCAGATACACATGGGTAAGCTCTGAAATCAGAACTGAAGTAAGTGGGAGAGTAAGCACGCCAGATACCCCTTTTATTGGTATGAATCATAGTAGAGCCAAGTTTTGAGGAGGGGAGCGGGGAACTCCCTGACCCCTGTGTGAACAGTGGAGGCCATGGTCTGGACAGGCATCCTGACCCCCCAGCTCCCAGACTGTAGCCAAGGTGGCAGTGTCTTGGTGGACTGGCTCTGTGGTATCCTTGTGGGACCCCCTCCAGGCCCAGGCTAGAGGCTGCTTCCCTGTCCCTCTCAGTGACTTTGTAGATAGCTCATTTCTTGTATACCAGTTGTTTTCTCCTTCCTCTGGTCAGGGTGAATTCCCTATAACCGAGGCGTGACTGGCACGCCATCTTTGGCTTTCCTCTCTCTACGCCTCACCCTGTCAGTTCATGTTTTCTGTCAGGTACACTTCTCTGTGTTTTTCAGTTATCTTCTCTATTCTTTCTTAGTTCAGACCCTTATAACCTCTCTCCTGGAATACAGACTGGCCTCCTGAATGGTCTCCGTTCCTTCCATCTCGATCCTCTCAAATGGCAGCTATTCTAGAACATGAATCTAACCACATGATTGTTGTGCTTAATTACAAAGCACAGTATTCATTTTGTTTTTCATGGATTTCTGGGCTCCTCAAAATCAGATCACAATCAATCTTTCTACTTTCACTCTCTATCACAATTCACAATCATCCTATGCTCTAATTATACTGAATTATTTACAACTCCCTGTGCCTTTGCAGATCTCCTTCCCTCATACCCTGTATCTGAAAAAAAGATTATTCATTCCTGATGAGCTAGAAAAACGTTAACTCCTTGTGAAGCCTTCCCCAATGTTCTTCCAAAGCGTAATCTCTCCCATACTCTTACAGCCCTCTCTTACAACATCTGAAATGTCTTATCTTATTAGCTCATAAACTAATAAGTTAATTTATTAGCTTATAAGCCACAAAAAAGCAAGAACTTTATCATATTCATCTTTATATCCCCAATACTTTGGAGAAGGCCAGACAAAAACAAATTTAGGATATTTGTGGAATGAATAAATAGCACAATTAAGAAGTGTGTGTTATGTATTACTTTGTCTGGTGCAACAATACTTCTATAAAAACTATAGAAATGAAAGTTTACCTGGCATCACCCAGTATTGAAATCAGACGGTACTGGGGTAATTCAGAAGATGCTACATGGGCTAGGATTCCAAACAGCCTCTCAGCCATTATCATATCATTTTGCGTCACCTGAAGAGACAAATAGGAAAGGGGTAAAAAATGACATTGCCTCTTAACTTGATACAACAAACACAATCTCATAGAAATGTCCAGATTAAATATTTTCTTGGAGGGACTTCCTTGGTGGTCCAATGGTTGAGAATCCAATACAGAGGATGCCAGTTCGAGTCTTGGTTGGGGAACTAAGATCCCACATGCTGCAGGGCAACGAAGCCTGCAAACCGCAACTACAGAGCCATGCACTGCAAGGAAGACCCCACATGTTGCAACTAAGACCTGATGCAGCAGCCAAAAATAAATAAATTAATTAAAAAATTTCTTTTCAGGGAAAATACATTCTCCTGGGCTGTAAGAAGAGAGTGAGTTCTGACTGATATTTCTCTTTTCTCCCTGAGCTTGATTAGAATGTAGATTTACAAATGTGGCTTATAGTGATGGAAAAGGGCTGGGAGGTGAGGTGTTAGCTCTGACTTAGAAGCCATGGTTCCTGAGGATTATACTTGAAACACCTTAAATTCTTTTTTTTTTTTTTTTTAAGGGATTAGATATTTAATTTAATATTTGCCCATACAACAGTTTACTCTGAAGCAATTAATAATTTTGTAAAAGCATATTTATCTTGAAAATGAATGATGATTATGACATATTTTTAAATAGGAAGTTATAAGCAGTATGTTCAATATGGCCTCGCTTTTATAAAAATATCGAGATGGATACACTCAGTTACAAGTCACAGAAAATTCAATTTAAACTGATTTCAACAAGCAAATTTATTGGTTCATCTACCTAGTGACTCCAGAAGTAAGACAGATTTGGGTGTTATCTTAACTTAGCAGCTCTGAAAGCTCTTTGAAAACCTAATTTCTTTTTCTCTCTCTTTTTTAACCTCTGAAGCATCTACTTCCCCTGAGAGCTGGTTTGTCTGGTGGAGGCAAGAGAGCTGCCAATAGCTCCCAGGTCTCTGAGTCCAAACCCAGAGGAGTGAGTGAGTGTCCCCCCTACCTCTGCCCCACCCTTTAGCAAGAGTCCTAGGCTTCCCTCTAACTGGATCATCTTGATCACGTGACTTTCCTTGTGGTCAGGGAAGAGCTTTGTATTGATGACTTAGGTCTGGGTTAGATGCTGGTCCTTAAAACACTGTGGCAAGAGCATGAGGTGATCGTACTTCAGTGTATAGACATTTTTCTGTGTTTAGGTGGATCTTGGTGTAAGCCTCTCAACACACATTCCATGCCGCACCATTGTGGAACATTCACACAGTTTTTTTGGGATTTGCCCACTCTCAGCCCCCACGTAGATCCTAATTTGACTAAACGAAAGTACGAAACACCTTAAATTCTTAATGAATTTTTTTTTTTTCAAAAATCCCAAAGCTTCTTTGAGTAGAATGATTTAAGGGGGAAAATCTCAAGTGTCAATGGAATAGATTAACTTTAATAATGTGTTAAAGGCAAGTCAACATGTTGTTAATATCTTGTTCCTGAAAGGATAATTTCATCCCTTTCTGAGGGAATGAACACTGGATTAGGAATGGCACTCCTGCTTCTTCTCAAGTTGCATCCACTTTCTCCCCACAAGGAATAATTTGTCACAGCTATATTCCCCATGTGGGCTCGTTCCTGTGTTAACCAAGAAACTACTAAAAGCTAAAAGCAAGACTTACATTAATATCTGGGCATTTTTTAAATATAAAATTAGGTATCTTGCATTTTAAATACTATTTCTTTGCCAATAGAATTCAGTGGTTCCCAATCAGGGGCCACTTTGGCCCCTAGGGAATGTTTGCCAGCATCTGGAGATGCTTTTGGCTCATTGCAACTGGTGGACAGATGCTACCAGCATCTAGTGAGTTGAAGCCACTTAAGCCACTTAATAACCCACAACGTACGGGACAGTCCCCATAACAAAGAATAATCTGGTCCAAAATGTCAACAGAGCTGAGGTTGAGAGACCCTGGTACATTCTGGATCTTTAAAATCTTTATTCTTAACACTTGTTATAATTACCTACACAGGGATTTTCTGGAAAATAACCCATAATTCACAAGCGACTTATACATATGAATCACTGCAGGCTGACTCTTTCCCTTCCTTCCCTAGACTTCAGCAGTTACTGAGGCTGCAGCTCCCTGGAATCATTCCTCCAGCTGACAACTAACTTGTTTGGTCTAACACAGTCACCTAGTGGCCGGTGTAGGCCACTGCTCCATCTTCTCCTCTTGATGCTCACAATGCTCACTCTCTCTCATACAGAGAAAAGCAGAAATACAGCATGACACTATCACATATTGTCAAGGACGAGATAAGCAGTTTTATTCCAGGTCTTTTATTAAAAGGTCAAATATTCCTGGGCATTGACATTTTCAGAACTTTAAATCAGAGTACATTACATTGGTTCTTTCTCATTCTTCTCTACTTTATACAATTATATTATACTATTACTTCCTATTTTAAGGTTTTATAATAACTATTATGTCTCCAGCAGTGATCCACATTTGGGTAAATACAGTATTTGGGGTTAATCAAGATAATGGTTTGGCCATTAACGAGGGAGAATTCCTCACCTATAGCTAAAATAACTATCCTACAGTCCAGGCTAGCTTTGTAAACTTTTGGAACTATTAGATCTGACCAGTACTTACAACCTCTCTGGGGAAATACCAAGAGGGTACATAAAACTAAAACCAATCTCTTGAGAGCTAGTTGGAGAAATTAATAGCCATCTGAAGGTTCCAGGTTTGCCCTACATCTTCAACAGATGGCTGATACTGGGGTCATGGACCTACCATAGCTGATGCAAATTTCACATGGCTCTTGTGTGCTGACCCAGAGACCTCCAGTCTCCTGATGGCATGCTGGAGTTCTCAAGTTTTAGGCCAGAGTTACTTATAGTGTATCAGTTGCAGGGACTACAGTTGCTATTATCACCCTGTTAGCAAAGTTGATTATAGCTCATCTTACAATAAGGAGGTCTGAATTTTAAGAGATAATCATACTAATACTAGTAGCATATTAAAAGATTTTTTCCTTTGGAAGATTATCTAAACTCAGTTCTGGAATTCCACAGTAGAAGAAGAAGCATTTCTCTCTCTTCTTCCAAAGTAATATTTAAAGAGAACATGATCTTTGGATAGCTGGGGGATTACCCTTGTGACAAGCTTAGCAGAATCAATCTTAAAAATAACTCTTTGCTAATAATTTTCCAGTTATTCAGGCTCCAGACCTGAATTATACAATGTAGATATGTCCAAGCAGCTGTTACAAACTATTAACAAAGCAATCTAGACTTTTACTTATGGTTGTTTTATTTCCTTTTTCATTCATGTTGACTTTTTCTTCTTTTAACTTTCCTCCTTGCTTATTTCTCCCTCTTACTCTTCTTTTTAAAATCACTCTTCTTTCCCTATGTACATTTTTTTTGCATGTTATTCTTCCCTTCCTCTATCACAACCTTTATTAAATGACATTTAGTATCACTTCCCCAGGCCCTTTTGCATGTCAGTATGTAAAACACTCTGAAAAACACAAAGATCACATTACTTACAGAAGTGTTCTTTTTCTTTTCATTTTAAACTATTATCCTATCAATCCTTCTTTGAATACTCAAAAACAATAGAAAAAAGTATTTACTGTTCACCATGATTTGGTTACTAATTTATTCACAAAATTTGCCTAGTATACTAGAAATTTTTAGACAAATATTTTTAGCTTTTCAACATTTTAAATGTGATGATTTAAAAAAAAATTATTTCTCAAAAGTTCAATCGTGATTTTATACATAAATTCCTGGATATTTTTATGATTATTTCCCTTTAAAAGGAACATTTTAATTCTATAGTTGACTTAGTATTTAGCTTACCTCTGTTCCATTTATTTTCTGCATATTAAAATGGCTCAGCCTAAACAGGACATAATATTTCCAGAGTGTAAAATTGACAACTGGATTTCCTTGAGGATCAATTGTCAACTGGTCAACTCGACGGAGCTGTGCTAGTGCATTAAATTGCTGCAGCATTACAAGATTTGTTTCCTTGAATTTAAGGTGCTACAATAATAAACAAAAAAAGGGGTAAATATTGACTCTAACCATCTTAAAATGTTACCATTAAAGCTTCACTATCATTTCCCAAATAAGTCTAAACTAGCTAATATGTTTTCATTAAACCAACTAAATGTATTAAACTTAAATACCTTTAATCCATCTAATACAAAATTATTGATAGAATATATTAAGCCACCCAATATTGAATTCGAAGTGATTTCCATTCTGCAAAGGACATCCACCTATCTATTAACTAACTACATTTCTAAAAAATTACATAAATATACAATAATTCAGACTCTTCCAGATATTACAATGATTTTATATGCTTTACATGGAGATTAAATCTACAAAGGAAAAACCAGAAGTAAAATTTTCAGAACTTTACAAATACAGGGCTCACAGTACTTCTGAGAAGAACTAGTTAACCATTACTACTTTTATCTTGCTAATTAGTATGTAGGCTACTTAAACTGGCTATCAGAAAACAAAATACTAACACTGAAATGCTGATAGAAATGTTCTGTCTGTAAATTTGGATGATCTTTTCTAAACACACTGTCTCCACTTCTATCCTTTTTATTAGAAAGGAGAATATAACAAAAGAACAAAATACATTATAAAAGGGTTGGTGATGAGGAAACCAGAATTGAAGGAGACACATGTACCCCAATGTTCATTGCAGCACTGTTTACAATAGCCAGGACATGGAAGCAACCTAGATGTCTATCGGCAGATGAATGGATAATAAAGCTGTGGTACATATACACAATGGAATATTACTCAGCTATTAAAAAGAATGCATTTGAATCAGTTCTAATGAGGTGGATGAAACTGGAGCCTATTATACAGAGTAAAGTATCTATATTGAATTTAGAAAGATGGTAACAATGACCTTATATGCAAGATAGCAAAAGAGACAAAGATGTAAAGAACAGACTGTTGGACTCTGTGGGAGAAGGTGAGGGTGGGATGATTTGAGAGAATAGCATCGAAACATGTATATTACCATATGGAAATAGATCACCAGTCCAGGTTTAATGCATGAGACAGGGTGCTCAGGGCTGGTGCACTGGGATGACACTCAGGGATGGGATGGGGAGGAAGTTGGGAGGGGGTTCAGGATGGGGAACACATGTACACTCATGGCTGATTCATGTCAATGTATGGCAAAAACCACTACAATATTGTAAAATAATTAGCCTCCAATTAAAATAAATAAATTTTTTAAAAAAGCGTTGTTGAGGGAAATCACTAGCTAATTGAAAAAAACACAATGATAATAAAAACTCAAGAGAGAACTCAGAAATCACAGCTTTCACAAATTCATACTAATAATTAATATAATAATACCATAACTGGAAAAGGCGAATGTCTCAAAGTAACTTTAATGAGCTATTAAAATGGTTTTAAATGTTGTTAGGAGACTACTATAAAAATTATATGTGAGTATACTTGTCCTGTCAATACCAGGTATAGTAAATGAATATATAATAGAGAGTTAGATGAGGTCCTGTTGAAAGTTTCCCAAAGTAGAAGCACATCACTTGAATAAAATTACATTGGTCCTTCATACTCCATAAGGAAGCATTTTCTAGAGAGAAAATTTCCAATATTAACAGAATACTGCAAGGCCATTTATGAATACTAATTTAAATCTCAGATTCAGAAATTCAACACAAGAACTCAGTGTCCCTGCCAGATAGAAACGGCATAAATAAAAGTTAAAATAGGTCCTTGGCCTGAATATACAAGTCATGACTGAGAAGAATTCAAATATACAACAAAAAGGAAATGTTTACCAGAGAATTAGGAAACTTAATCTTCAATTTGGGAAGCACTTGGACGATTTCATCAAATTCTATGAAAGTGAAGGACACTGTTGTCACCATTCCTGCTGTTTGCACGCTCCAGTTGCGATCCAGGCACTCCAGTGCTCCCGAGCCATACAGGGAGAGCGTGTCTCCATCCACTTCAACAAGGTGTGTGTCTGTGACAGACAGGTCCTGTAATGCACTGGTGAGTCCTGAGTCCAGAGACCTGGGAAACCCGTCATAGAATCTTAATGAAAGTTTTATCATGCAAAGTAAATAACACATTATAAAGATCTGTTGGAAAAGGTATTTGAAATTTTACATCCATTTCTTTTTATTTCAATAATTAAACCCAGAGCACTAAAGACTAATTTTCAGTAGTACATCTGCAAGCTTGATATTCTCCTATAGTCATATACTTCAATTTAAAAAGAGGCACATGTGAACAAAAAATTACTACTTTTAAACCCAAATTATTTACACTGATGAAAGAGAATTGATATTCTATTTAGTTTTAAAACAATACATTTAAGATAACCAAGAAGGACCTACTGTATAGCACATGGAATTCTGCTCAGTGTTATGTGGCAGCCTGGATGGGAGGGGAGTTTGGAAGAGAATGGATACATGTATATGCATGGCTGAGTCCCTTCACTGTTCACCTGAAACTATCACATTGTTAACTGGCTATACCCCAATACAAAATAAAAAGGTTTTAAAAAAAGAAAAAAATAAAACAATCCATTTAATATAGCATAGATACTTTTGCATGTCAAAACAAGTAAGTTTTCCTACTCTGGCAAGTATTCCACTGTCTGGCTGAAAAAAAAACTGCATTTTACAGAATAATATTTCTATAGTAAGAACAATGTAATATAAAACTATGTTTGTAAAATACTTGGGAATTCACATAATAACTGCGAACAATAGTTTCTCTCTCGGAAGCTGGACTAAGAGGTAATTTTGACTGCACATTTTTTATTACTTCAATATTGTTTGAAAATATGCAAGTGTATATATATTACAGTTATAGGCAGCAATATCAACTAAGATTTCCTCCCCGTATTGAAATAAGAAATGATAAAAAATCCACTACATACACATACAAAATAACTTCACATACTCTACTGACTATGATAACGGTTAATATTTTCAAAGTTAGAGCCCCACTTCTGTTAAAGGTTACCTAAATGAATGCTCTTGAAGAAGAAAAGAAATAGCTTCAGTTCAGTTGCTCAGTTGTGTCTGACTCTTTGCGACCCCGTGGACTGCAGCACGCCAGGCCTTCCTGTCCATCACCAACTTCCAGAGCTTGCTCAAACTCATGTCCATCGAGTTGGTGATGCCATCCAACCATCTCATCCTCTGTTGTCCCCTTCTCCTGCCTTCAATCTTTCCTAGCATCAGGGTCTTTTCCAATGAGTCAATTCTTCACAACAGGTGGCCAAAGTATTGGCGTTTCAGCTTCAGCATCAGTCCTTCCAATGAATATTCAGGACTGATTTCCTTTAGGATGGTCTGGTTGGATCTCCTTGCAGTCCAAGGGACTCTCAAGAGTCTTCTCCAACACCACAGTTCAAAAGCATCAATTCTTAGGCGATCAGCTTTCTTTATAGTCCAACTCTCACATCCATACATGACGACTGGAAAAGCCATAGCCACTTGACCCAATCAAATTTTCTGCTTCATGAATACAGACACAACTATTTGTTACTCAGCCTCAAAACTCAAACAATGCTTTGTTTTCATTATGGAATTTTGCTTTTAAACAGTATTTATTTGCCATTACTAACATATTAATGTTTTGCCTTCCTTTGGACTCCAACAGAATTTTGTATACTCCTCTGATACATCACTTCTCATATTCAATCATAATTATTGGTTTACAATTCTGGCTACATTTTTTCATCTTTGGAGGGTCTGGAATCTATTAATGGGCTTTTCACAATGTAAATGATTGCATTATTAAAGATCTTCAGAAGTTTTATAATGTTGATGTTGTGAGTAAGACTGACAAACCATCACCTTGGTGGTTTATTATGCTTTACTAGATTTCCATGCACTTACTCCATAGGCACCAGTTAACATGTAACATATTTGTTAACACAATAAGAAGTTGAGTAATAACATCCATCAACTCTGTGAATATGTGACCAAGAAAATATAAAAAGGATTGATTTCTGCCAGGTTAGTGCTCATGGCAATGATTATTATACAGTAATAATCAAACATTTAATGAGTAATGGTGTGTGAATAATCTTAGACAAAAATCCTATAGAGGTAATGGCTGATAAAAAAACAAAAATAAGATGAGAATTAAGAGTTTCTTATATTGTGGTTTGTGTGATAACTGTGTTGAGCTATGTAGAGCAGGTGGAGCTAGTGATAAACAATCTGCCTGCCAATGCTGGAGACACAAGAGACACGGGTTCGATCCCTGAGTCTGGAAGATCCCCTGGAATAGGAAATGGCACCCCCCTCCAGCATTCTTGCCTAGAAAATTTCATGGGCAGAGGAGCCTGGTGGGCTATAGTCCATTGGACGGCAAAGAGTTGGGCAAGGCTGAGCGACTGAGTGCACACACAACCTGTAGAACATATAATCATTTCTGGAATAGAATAAAGGAGTTACATTTCAATGCCACTAAAATAAAGATGGCTTATGAAAAGAATACACACCACAGTTACAACACTTGCCGTACTGTACTGCAATTGCCTGTTTCCTTCTCTGTCTCTCTTACTAAATAATGCGATCCTTGAGGGTTCAAACTCTATCACATTCACTATAGTAGATCAGCACCTAGCACAGCTCCTAGCACATGTTGTGCTCAATAAATATTTCTTCAAAGAATTAATGAATAAGACAATTATGAATTTTCTTATGAGTATCTACTGAATCTTTAAAAGGGTGTTCCAACCATCAACTGTTGTTTGAACAAAGGGGCAGAGTCGGTGATAAAGACACAGGCTAAGGGGTTAGTAAGACGGTTCTCACAGGTGCTGCTGCTGCTAAGTCGCTTCAGTCGTGTCCAACTCTGTGCGACCCCATAGATGGCAGCCCACCAGGCTCCCCCGTCCCTGGGATTCTCCAGGCAAGAACACTGAAGTGGGTTGCCATTTCCTTCTCCAATGCATGAAAATGAAAAGTGAAAGTGAAGTCACTCAGTCGTGCCTGACTCTTAGCGACCCCATGGACCACAGCCCACCAGGCTCCTCCGTCCATGGGCTTTTCCAGGCAAGAACACTGGCATGGGTTGCCATTGCCTTCTCCTCTCACAGGTGAGGCAAACACAAATAATGAAAAAGTAAAGTCAAGGCAAAAAAAAAAGTTTGCTAGTTAATGTAGTGATGCCCGATGGCCACGATACTCAGCGAAAGAAGTTGAATCATAGCTATGAGAAGTTGTGTTGTTTTACATCGTCTGTTTGAACATATCTTGTTTATCTTTTGTCCATATGATTAAAAGTTTAATCAAAATAAAATGCCTTTATTAGAAAAATGGTTATTTTCTTTAAAAGTTTTTTAGTAAACTGTTGAGAAAATAAGTGAAATAATAAATAATCCTAGCCTGAGCAAAACAGTTGTACAGGTCCAAAACAAAGCAGAAGTAATTTCCAACTGCTGTAGACTTCATATGGACATTCAGTAGAAACAAATGGCAAGTTTGCTGGGCTGTAGCTAGGAAACAAAGCACCTGTTAAATAGGTCTTACAGGACCAAACCTTTTTCAGTTATTTTTTTTCCCCTCTATTAAAAAAAAGGAATTTTATTTTTTTTTAATTCATTTATTTTAATTGGAGGCTACAATTTTGTAGTGTTTTTTTGCCATACATTGGCATGAATCAGCCATGGGCATACATGTGTTCCCCATCCTGAACCCCCCTCCCAACTTCCTCCCCATCCCATACCTCAGGGTCATCCCAGTGCACCAGCCCTGAGCACCTTGGGCTGGCGATCTGTTTCACATATGATAATATACAAGTTTCAATGTTATTCTCTCAAATCATCCCACCCTCACCTTCTCCCACAGAGTCCAAAAGACTGTTCTTTACATCTGTGTCTCTTTTGACATCTCACATATAGGGTCATCGTTACCATCTTTCTAAATTCCATATAGATGTGTTAATATATGTATTGGTGTTTTTCTTTCTGACTTACTTCACTCTGTATAATAGGCTCCAGTTTCATTCACCTCATTAGAACTGATTCAAATGTATTCTTTTTAATAGCTGAGTAATACTCCATTGTGTA
>NW_011494606.1:1098807-1106576 GCF_000754665.1 Bison bison bison
ATATATGTATTGGTGTTTTTCTTTCTGACTTACTTCACTCTGTATAATAGGCTCCAGTTTCATTCACCTCATTAGAACTGATTCAAATGTATTCTTTTTAATAGCTGAGTAATACTCCATTGTGTATACATACAATTTTCTTATCCATTTGTCTGCTGATGAACATCTAGGTTGCTTCCATGTCCTACCTATCATAAACCGTGCTGTGATGAACATTGGAGTACATGTGTCTCTTTCAGTTCTGGTTTCCTCAATGTGTATGCCCAGCAGTGGGATTGCTGGGTTGTATGGCAGATCTGTTTTCAGTTTTTTTAAGGAATCTCCACACTGTTCTCCATAGTGGCTGTACTAGCTTGCATTCCCACCAACAGTGTTAAGAGGGTTCCCTTTTCTCCACACCCTCTCCAGCATTTATTCTTTGTAGACTTTTGGATAGCAGCCATTCTGACTGGTGTGAGATGGTACCTCATTGTGGTTTTGATTTGCATTTCTCTGATAATGAGTGATATTGAGCATCTTTTTATGTGTTTGTTAGCCATCTGTATGTCTTCTTTGGAGAAATGTCTGTTTAGTTCTTTGGCCCATTTTTTGATTGGGTCGTTTATTTTTCTGGAATTGAGCTGTAGGAGCTGCTTGTATATTTTTGAGATTAATTCTTTCAGTCAGTTGCTTCATTTGCTATTATTTTCTCCCATTCTGAAGGCTGTCTTTTCACCTTGCTTATAGTTTCCTTCATTGTGCAAAAGCTTTTAAGTTTGATTAGGTCCCATTTGTTTATTTTTGCTTTTATTTCCATTACTCTGGGAGGTGGGTCATAGAGGATCCTGCTGTGATTTATGTCAGAGAGTGTTTTGCCTATGTTCTCCTCTAGGAGTTTTATAGTTTCTGGTCTTTCGTTTAGATCTTTAATCCATTTTGAGTTTATTTTTGTGTATGGTGTTAACAGTGTTCTAGTTTCATTCTTTTACAAGTGGTTGACCAGTTTTTGCGGAACTACTTGTTAAAGAGATTATCTTTTCTCCATTGTATATTCTTGCCTCCTTTGTCAAAGATAAGGTGTCCATAGGTGCATGGATTTATCTCTGGGCTTTCTATTTTGTTCCATTGATCTATTTTTCTGTCTTTGTGCCAGTACCATACTGTCTTGATGACTGGAGCTTTGTAGTATAGTCTGAAGTCAGGAAGGTTGATTCCTCCAGTTCCATTCTTATTTCTCAGGATTGCTTTGGCTATTTGAGGTTTTTTGTATTTCCATACAAATTGTGAAATTATTTGTTTTGGTTCTCTGAAAAATACAGTTGGTAGCTTGATAGGGATTGCATTGAATCTACAGATTGCTCTGGATAGTATACTCATTTTCACTATATTGATTCTTCCGATCCATGAACATGGTATATTTCTCCATCTATTTGTGTCATCTTTGATTTCTTTCATCAGTGTTTTATAGTTTTCTATATATAGGTCTTTTGTTTCTTTAGGTAGCTTTATTCCCAAGTATTTTATTCTTTTCATTGCAATGGTGAATGGAATTGTTTCCTTAATTTCTCTGTTTTCTCATTATTAGTGTATAGGAATGCAAGGGATTCCTGTATGTTAATTTTATATCCTGCAACTTTACTATATTCATTGATTAGCTCTAGTAATTTTCTGGTGGAGTCTTTAGGGTTTTCTATGTAGAAGATCATGTCATCTGCAAATAGTGAGAGTTTTACTACTTCTTTTCCAATCTGGATTTCTTTTATTTCTTTTTCTTCTCTAGTTGCTGTGGCTAAAACTTCCAAAACTATGTTGAATAGTAGTGCTGAGAGTGGGTACCCTTGTCTTGTTCCTGATTTAAAGGGAAATGCTTTCAATTTTTCACCATTGAGGATAATGTTTGCCGCAGGTTTATCATATATGGCTTTTATTATGCTGAGGTATGTTCCTTCTATGCCCGCTTTCTGGAGGGTTTTTATCATAAATGGATATTGGATTTTGTCAAAGGCTTTCTCTGCATCTATTGAGATAATCATATGGTTTTTATCTTTCAATTTGTTAATGTGGTATATCACATTGATTGATTTGCAAATATTGAAGAATCCTTGCATCCCTGGGATAAAGCCCACTTGGTCATGATGTATGATCTTTTTAATATATTGTTGGATTCTGTCTACTAGAATTTTGTTAAGGATTTTTGCATCTATGTTCATCAGTGATATTGGCCTGTAGTTTTCTTTTTTGTGGCATCTTTGTTTGGTTTTGGTATTAGGGTGATGGTGGCCTCATAGAATGAGTTTGGAAGTTTACCTTCTTCTGCAATTTTCTGGAAGAGTTTGAGTAGGATAGATGTTAGCTCTTCTCTACGTTTCTGGTAGAATTCAGCTGTGAGGCTGTCTGGTCCTGGGCTTTTGTTTCCTGGAAGATTTCTGATTACAGTTTTGATTTCTGTGCTTGTGATGGGTCTATTAAGATTTTCTATTTCTTCTTGGTTCAGTTTTGGAAAGTTATATGTTTCTAAGAATTTGTCCATTTCTTCCAAGTTGTCCATTTTATTGGCATATAGTTGCTGATAGTAGTCTCTTATGATCCTTTGTATTTCTGTGTTGTTGTTGTGATTTCCCCATTTTCATTTCTAATTTTGTTGATTTGATTCTTCTCCCTTTTTTCCTTGATGAGTCTGGCTAATGGTTTGTCTATTTTATTTATCTTCTCAGAGAACCAGCTTTTAGCTTTGTTGATTTTTGCTATGGTCTCCTTTGTTTCTTTTTCATTTATTTCTGCCCTAATTCTTATGATTTCTTTCCTTCTACCAACCCTGGGGTGCTTCATTTCTTCTTTTCTAGTTGCTTTAGGTGTAGAGTTAGATTATTTATTTGATTTTTCTCTTGTTTCTTGAGGTAAGCTTGTATTGCTATGAATCTTCCCCTTAGCACTGCTTTTACTGAATCTCACAGGTTTTGGGTTGTTGTGTTCTCATTTTTATTCATTTCTATGCATATTTTGTTTTCTTTTTTGATTTCTTCTGTGATTTGTTGGTTACTCAGAAGCATGTTGTTTTAGCCTCCATATGTTTGTATTTTTAATAGTTTTTTTCCCCTGTAGCTGACATCTAATCTTACCGCATTGTGATCAGAAAAGATGCTTGGAATGATTTCAATTTTTCTGAATTTACCAAGGCTAGATTTATGGCCCAGGATGTGATCTATCCTGGAGAAGGTTCCATGTGCACTTGAGAAAAAGGTGAAATTTGTTGTTTTGGGGTGAAATGTCCTACAGGTATCAATTAGGTCTAACTGGTCCATTGTATCATTT
This sequence comes from Bison bison bison, assembly GCF_000754665.1. Classification (NCBI taxonomy): domain Eukaryota; kingdom Metazoa; phylum Chordata; class Mammalia; order Artiodactyla; family Bovidae; genus Bison; species Bison bison. The sequence continues at coordinate 1,102,099 of NW_011494606.1, forward strand.
AAGGTTTGTGTTTCCTTGCTAATTTTCTGTTTAGTTGCTCTATCCATAGGTGTGAGTGGGGTATTAAAGTCTCCAACTATTATTGTGTTACTGTTAATTTCCCCTTTCATACTTCTTAGCATTTGCCTTACATATTGCAATGCTCCTGTGTTGGGTGCATACATATTTATAATTGTTATATTTTCTTCTTGGATTGATCCTTTGATCACTGTTTCAGTTATTTTCTGAATGAGGCTCAAGGTCAGCCTCAAACTCTGGCCAATAGGAAATAGAGGAAGCTGTTCCTCGGGTAAAATGTGCCCTGATTTCCATAAAAAAAAATTATTCGGGAAGTTTTCTCCCCATGTTCATATGTTGGGGATTGTCCTTCCAGTTTTTCTTGTATGCCTAAAGATACGTCCACATCTTTTTAGTCAAACATGCCTACATATTATTTCTTTTGCTCTATCATTCATTTATTGGCCAAACATTTGCTAAAAGCTCACTGTATACAGGGCACTGTCTTAAGAATTCTGTCATAGGCAACCAACTCATCTGCATTGAAAAAGTCAATCAGAACAGAAATCATGGGCAAGTTTTTTGATACATCAAAACTTTCTTCACTTTTACTGACTTATGGTCCCAGAAAAATAACTGCTCAAATAATACTCTGTAATTAAATTAATAAGCAAATGGGTATAATTTCTAAAGACCTCGACTCCATTAAACAAATAGGTTAATCTGGAGAGGTATTCATTGGGGATATAAAGATAATAGTTACTTATGCTTAAGGAGCTCCCATTCTGTATGAGGGTGGAAAGCAAGATAAATAAATACATTAATCCTAATATAGTATGCTTATTATCTCACAATGAATATTTAAGCAGTATGTTATGGAAATGCAGAGGAAGAATGACTAATTCTGCTAGTGTGGAGAAGTCAGGTTTCAGAAGGAGGTAGTATTGATATTTGAACTGGTCCTTGAAAGATAAACAGCAGAATTTTATCAGAAGTAGAAGGAAGAAGCATACTTTATGTAAGAAAAACAGAATGAAGAAAGGCACAGAAGCCTAATTATAACATACTCAGTTAAAAACAATTTCAATATGGATAGAACACTGAAATTAAGAAATTAAACACTAAAATATATAGGGGATTAGAAGCTGAAGATGAAGTCAAAAAATCAGATTTTATCCCATAAGTTTGAGGAGCAGAAAAAGAGTTTTAAATAAAAAAGTAACAGAACCATATTCAGTGCAAGTTTTTAAGCATCTCCAGTGTGCCATGCATGGAGCTAGGTTCTGTGGCTGGGAATAAAAAGATGAATAAGATATGTTCCCTGCCCCAAGGACCTACTTGAGACAGATATGTTGGTCAATTTTTTGTGGATGAGGTAGTTATTAAGGAGAGATTGAATGGAGGGAGGTTAGTAGGAAGACTAGTGCAATAGTGTCAGCTAGATTATATAACAAAAAAGAAGGCATCATGCAGTGGAAAAGGCACTGGCAAGAAAATCAGATAGAGCTTAGTTCAAATACTAGATTTGCCAGAATAAACAGATGACTTTTGGAGCAAGTGCCTGAATTTCTTTGTAGTTTCAGTTTCCTTATACGTAAAATATTGATCATAATACATATTTTTTCAGAATTGTTACTAAGACTAGAAGTAATATTCTAAACCACATGGTGGTGGTGGTTTAGTCGCCAAGTCATGTCTGATGCTTGTGACCCCCTGGACTGTAGCCCACCAGGCTCCTTTGTCCATGGGACTTCCCAGGCCAAAATACTGGAGTGGGTTGCCATTTCCTTCTCCAGGGAACCTTCCCGACCCAGGGATCAATCCTAAACCATACTTAATGCTTACTTCAATAGATTTTAATGATAATTATTAATAAAAGAACACAGATATACCAGGTATTTGAGAGATCATAAAAGGAGGACTTAGTGACTGTGAGGATGGAATGACAGGGAGGATTCAAAAGGTTTAGAGTAGGTGATGGAGTCAACCTGACCTAGGTTTTACCCCTGTCAAGGCTAAATTCATGCTTTAAGAAACGTGGTATTCCTCTACAGAGGATCCATGCTTTATAATTTGTTTTTCCATGAAGTGTAATACATTTCAATGTATATTTCCCAATTCAAGTACTATTTATATAACAGTAAGGCAGTCTGCCATCAAATAGGAATTCTCTTAAAGATTTTTAGAAGTTAATTCCAAGTCCATGTGTTCATTAATCCAACTCAACCTTTATATGAGAATGAATCAGAAAAATATTCTACGCCTTCCTGATTAGTAAAGGACTCTTAAGACTAGATGATTAACTTTATGCAATAAAGTAGTAAGTCCCAGAAAGCCAGGATAAATGGAGAATATACTCTTAAATGCCTAAGTGGAGAGAAAAGACAATATTTCAGAGGATTACAGGTTGTTTTTTTTTTTTTAATCTTTATGCATTCTATAACAAGCTAGAATAGAAAGACTTAAAATATTTCGGAAGATTCTTTTCCCAATGAATAAGTGGTGCTGATTCCTATAATAATGTATTTTATGAATTTCTATTACAACATTCATAGGTGTGGAAATTCATTTTATGCATTATTTTTTATTATAGTAGTGTTGGCTAAAATACCACACTGTTCATAGACAGGAAATGACCGAAAATAAACCAGCCTCACTGTATGCATCCAATGTAAGCAAAGAAAACATTACACCATGTACTTTCCCATTTCTGGCAGGGGGAAGAAACCTGTAATATGTCATTTTACTATAGAGCTGTCCCAAGTACAGTGAACAGTGAAATCATTAATGGGATATACCAAAGTTTTACAGAATTTCTTCCCTTTATGTGACTATAATTTTTTCATGGACACTTATTTCCAGCCGTTTAGTTACACACCTATAAGCCAAAGGTCACAGACATTATAACACAAGAATTAGCCACTTTTTTGGCATTATGAAATACTAAAGACCATAAATGGGATTATTAAAAATGGAAAATTTTATGAAGCATTAAAAAGCAAATTGGAACCCTAAGGAAGAGACTCTGTGGCCCTCTGACTTTCTACCTTCAGATAGAGCCAGGCTTGTATCATTCCTAAAAGATGAAATTTAATTATATTTTTAAAGACTTACAGAGAATGTAGTAATAAAACTTCTAATCGTTAAAACGTTTCACTTTGTGCTTTCAGATAAAATAGTTGATAGAATTAGCATATGTTTGAAACTCTCCCTCCAAGACCCCATTAAGGTAATTAAAAGGTTATAAACTCACAATAACAACAAGTAAAGAGGACAGGGGGAGACAGTCTTTAGCAAGAAGTTTCAGTAAATTTCTGGAAGCTGGGTGAAGAATTTTGAGTGAGGAAGGACGAAGGAAACCATAGCTCTGGATATGAAGTGGGGACAAGAACAAAAATGTCAGCCAAGATGCCCAAACTTTAGAAAGGAGTAAACAGAGATATGATGGAAGATGGGAGTGAGAAGTGAGACTAAAACAGGGAGGGGCCTTAATTGAAGATCTGCAAGGACCCTGCTACTTCCTTCTTCCACTGCCAAAAAACAGGCAGAGGGACACTGCACTTGATTCGGAAAAGCAAAGAATACTCAGCAAATAACACTGGGCCAACTGGCTATTCCTAAAGGGAGAAACAAAGAAATTCAACCCAACCTCAAACGTACAAATCAATTTCAGATGTAATAAAGACTAAAATATGATAGGCCACATTTTAACCTTTAGGAAGACAAAATGGGAGAATATTTTTATAATCTCAGTGTAGTAAAAAAAAAAAAGTTTTTACCCTTAAACACAATTTAAATGGGTAAACCATAGAAGAAAAGACAAACATTTTGGTATCTTCAAAATTTAAAGTCAAACAAATATATGATATTGCATAGGGGGAAAGCAGAGAGAGAAAAGAAAGCTCAGGACTAAAATCAGAGGAATTCTACCATCTAGAAGTTGAAAGGACAGAAGTACTTGAGGATATGAAAAAGACACATAATCCAAGTAAAAAGTAAATACTACTAGTAATATGATGTAAAACAATAAACTGTAAACAATGATCCAAAAGGAAATAGTGAGATTAAATTAGGTCAGGGAGATAGCAGGCTTCAAAAAGAGTGGAGTCTATTTAACAGATAAATAAGAAGTTCAAAGAAACTGAAATGTGGCAAAGGAAGCACAAGTCTCTTTGTTAAACAAACAAAAACAGGCCATCAGAAACCCCAGATGAAAACAAACTATGTAGGAAAGGCATGGCTCAAATATGAAGCAAACTAAACTGCGGCATGGTTTTGAACAAACTTTGAAGCGTAACCTTTCAGTCTGATACTAGGACTAGTTTTCTTGAATGGTTTAGGAAGCAGAAAATAAGATATAAGTATACAACTTGACTCCCAAGTAAAAAATAGTTACATGATAATTACATAATCACAGAAATTTAAACACTGTATCAGTTTTCAGTCTTTGAAAGTGCAAGTCGCTCAGTTGTGTCCAACAC
>NW_011494606.1:1106676-1111877 GCF_000754665.1 Bison bison bison
CGGTGTGGGTAGCCATTCCCTTCTCCAGGGGATCTTCCCAACCCAGCGATCGAACCCAGGTCTCCCTCATTGAAGGTGGATTCTCTACCATCTGAGCCACCAGGGGAGCCCAAGAATACAGGAGTGGGTGGCCTATCCCTTCTCCAGGGGATCTTCCCCACCCAGGAATCAAACTGGGGTCTCCTGCATTGCAGGCGGATTCTTTACCAGTTGAGCTAATCTATAGAAGCTACCAACTAACAAATGTAATGGTTACAGAACAAATATAAATGATACTGATCTTGAAATATAAAAGTATAGTTCATAGACTACAACAAAATTAGAGTACCAAAGGAGAGGAAAAGGCAGGATAGAGAAGTTTGAAACTCCATCTCTCCATAAAGGCAACAAATATAATAGCAAAAACTACCACAATCAACTTTTTCAGAATTCTGGAATCTAAGAAATATTACAACAATCAGGGGAATGTTTAATGAAGAAAAACATTGCTGATTTTTACAGAATTTAAGACAATTCTGTGGCATTTAAGGTTACTCTGTTCCTATCCCCTACTTCCCAGCTCAGTGGCAGCCTTGAACATGACAGCTCACATTCCTTGTGTGGGTTGCTGGTACCAGAGGAAGCAATACATATCTTATTATAAAAAAAAAAAAATTGTGGTTATACATTTTGACATGTCTAGTAGCTTGCCAAAGGATCAGCTCAAGGACTTGCTTTTGTTTCCCTGCCTCTGAGCTGCCCCATAGCTGAAGTGGCTTCCTGGGTGGCAGTTTTCAAAAGTATTTAAAGGCAAAAATGTATTTAGCTGCTGCCACACAGGGCAAACAATAGAGAGACCAAAAAGACTAAGAAACAAGAGGCTGGGGAAGAAGATATTTAGGGGAAGAAGGACTTTGGGAAGCTCCTGTGTATTCCAGGGAAGCTACAGGGTGACACTTATGTCCACATTTATGCTCAGAAAAGTCTTTTCAGGTCTTTTCTGAACATCAACTCCAACTGTGGAAAGACAAAGATAAACAGAGATTCTTAAAAGCAACAAGAGAGAAATGACTAGTCCTGTATTAATAAAAAGAATCTTCAATAAGATTAATAGCCAACTTCTCATCAGAAACCATGGAAGACAGAGGCAGTGGGATGGCATATTGAAAGGAAAAAAAAAAAAACAAAAAACTGTTAACCAAGAATTCTGTATCCAACAAAATTGTACTTCAAATCTAAGGGAGAAATTAAGACATTTCTAGATAAACAAAAATTGTGAGAGTTCATTGCTAGTACACCTGCTCTATTAAAAAAAATGCTAAAGTGGTCCTTTAGATTGAAATGAGAGGAACCTGGACCATAAGTCAATCACATGAAGAAACAAAGAATACTAGAACAGATAATTATACGATAAATATAGAATCCAGTGTCCCTGTATTTTTAGTTGGTAACGCCTCTTTATTCTTGCATGATTTAATAGACAAATGCATAAAATAGTACCTATAAATCTATGTTAATGTCCACACAATGTATAAAGACAAAATTTGAAGCTATATGAGAGCAAAGTGTTTACAAATTAATACAACTAAATTTGTATTAATGCAAACTAAACTGTTAAATATTAAGATATCAGTTATATTCCTTAGTGAAAGTGTTAGTCATTCAATTGTGTCTGACTCTTTTGCAACCCCGTGAACTGTAGCCCGCCAGGCTCCTCTGTCCATGACATTCTCCAGGCAAGAAAACTGGAGGGGGAGCCATTCCCTTATCCAGGGGATCTTCTTGACCCAGGGATCAATCTCATATACATTCAAAGAATGGAGAAATGGAGTCAGCAAGATACACTTAAAAGGGTGAAAGTAAAAGCTGCTCAGTTGTGTTTGACTTTTTGTGACCCCATGGACTATACAGTCCATGGAATTCTCCAGGCCAGAATACTGGAGTAGGTAGCTGTTCCCTTCTCCAGGGGATCTTCCCAACCCAGGGATCGAACCCAGGCCTCCAGCATTGCAGGTGGACTCTTGATCAGCTGAGCCACCAGGGAAACCCACCTGAAGAGTAGTCAGCCATAAAAACCAACAAAATAATGCCACTGCAGCAACAGGGATGGACCCAGAGATTGTCATATTAAGTGAAGTCAGACAAAGACAAATATCATTTGATATTGCTTATACGTAGAACCTTTTAAAAATGGTACAAATTAACTTATTTACAACATAGAAATAGAGTCACAGGTGTAGAAAACAAACATAATTACCAGGGGGAAAGGAGAGAGGGAGGGAATGAGGGATATATACACTCACCACTATATATATATATAGAGAGAGGTACCTAATAAGGACCTACCATATAGCACACTCTACTCAATATTCTGTAGTAGTCTATATGGGAAAAAAATCCAAAAAAGAGTGGATATATGTGTATGTATAACTGATTCACTTTGATGTACACCTAAAACTAACACAACACGGTAAATCAACTATACTCCAATTAAAAATTTTAAAAATAAATAATTAAAAACAAAAATTAAATAAAAAAGAGTAGCCACATAGGTAAAAGGAAAATCAAGTGAATGTGCTTTCAAGAACATTAATGTAAAGATCCTATCAACAATGAGTATCAACTATGTCAATGGGAGTGGCATGTTCAAGCAAAATAAGAACTTGAAGTTCAAAAAGTCAATCTGGATTCTCTGTTTAAGAGCCCTTCATGTAGGCATATACAAGGTAAAATAAGCTCTTTAAGAAATATTCCTACCTTTCCAATGTAACAGATTTTACAGGAATCACAACCACAAGCCAAACTGAAAAAAAAAATCTACAACTACTGGAAGTTGTGATTTTGCATTAGTCTCTACTAATAATTTCTTGTCTGTCTCTAAAGTGTTACTCTTCTGACTTCATAGATAAATGTCATCTATGTCTCCTTGAATTAAAAGTTTTTAGATCATCAAAAAGGGTCGGACCATGATAATGTAATCGTGTCTTCATGGCACTTTGAACTTAACAACTGCAGAAATTTTTGCCAGAAACTGTGGATCTCTTTCCTAATAATTCATTACTGCTCCCCACATCCTCTGCACTGAACCCACACATCAATTTTCCCATCTCTTCCAAATTCTTCATTCGTGCTCTTTCCTTAAAAAGCCTCTAGCTTTGTGGAACTCCTAATAAAAGTTCTGAAACTCTTGGAAGCAATTTTAAGTCATAGTAATTTTCACTAGCAGATACTTCTTTCTCTTGGAATCAACTGTTTTTTACAGGGTCACAAAATTTTTGGAAAAAAGTTGTTTTAAAAGTTTAGAGTATCAGGAAAGTCACATTAATAGTCTGGAGTCCACCTATCAGTCTGCCTAATAGTTAGAGTCCAGCAATCAGAGATAGTTTTGCCAGGTAAAAGAATCAATTAATGAACAATGACACTCCCGTAATCACTGCTGCTGCCAACACTAGTAAAATGTGAACAGTGAACATCTCTGTGATACGGGCATAGGATGCATGGCTGAGATTGGAAGGAGATAACGATGGTCACCACTGAATACTCTGGCCCTTGGTTCCACACCTAGTTCTATCAGCAATAACTTCAATGTCCACACAATAATAACTTCAACTCATCTCCTCTCCTCTTCTCCTCTCCTTATTCTTTTCTACTCTTCTCCAACAATGCATTCCCAGGGCCGCAGTGGCCTCCAAAGGGTTTTTTATGTTATTACTAACATATATCCATCTCTAAAATCTTCAACTTCAAAAACTTAATTTGACCATAAATTCCCACTAGTTCAGCTCACTACTAACCCTATTACTTTATGTAATTCTCATCATTAATCTCATAAAGACTTCTAGTCCCAGAAATACTACATTTTCTTCCAATTCATTGGCAACCTTCTACTTTTCAACTATTTAAAAGTAGCCTAGACCATATGATCTATTATTTCTTTCAACATTATACTTGAATTTTTAAATTCCTTATCTTTGATCCTTTATTTCCTTATTCTTTCTAAGATATTTAGCTTTTCTACCGATATACCTATAACAAACCTTCACTGTATTAAAAAGCAGAGACATCACTTTGCTGACAAAGGTCCATAATGTCAAAACTATGATTTTTCCACTAGTCATGTTTGGATGTGAGAGCTGGACCATAAAAGAGCTGAGAGCTGAAGATTTGATGATTTCGAATTGTGGTGCTAGAGGAGACTCTTGAGAGTCCCTTGGACAGTAAGGAGATCAAACCAGTCAATCCTAAAGGAAATCAAACCTGAATATTCACTGTAAGGACTGATGCTGAAGCTGAAGCTCCAATACTCTGGCCATGTGATGCGAAGATCCAATTCATTGGAAAAGACCCTGAGGCTGGGAAAGATTGAGGGCAGGAGAAGAAGGGGGTGACAGAGGATGATATGGTTGGATGGCATCACCGACTCGATGGACATAAGTTTGAGCAAACTCCAGGAGACAGTGAAGCACAGGGAAGCCTGGCTTGCTGCAATCCATGGGGTTGCAAAGACAAGACTTAGCGACTGAACAACAACAACAACTGATATATCTTGTCATTCTGTACTCCTGGAATACTCGCTCAACAATTCAGACTAGCTGCTATAATTTCATGGTCTGTAACTTTCTTTCAGTCAGTTCAGTTCAGTCACTCAGTCATGTCCGACTGTTTGCGACCCCATGAATTGCAGCACACCAGGCCTCCCTGTCCATCACCAACTCTCGGAGTTTACTCAAGACTCACGTCCATTGAGTCAGTGATACCATTCAGCCATCTCATCCTCTGTCGTCCCCTTCTCCTCCTGCCCCCAATCCCTCCCAGCATCAGAGTCTTTTCCAATGAGTCAACTCTTCGCATGAGGTGGCCAAAGTACTGGAGTTTCAGCTTTAGCATCATTCCTTCCAAAGAAATCCCAGGGCTGATCTCCTTCAGAATGGACTGGTTGGATCTCCTTGCAGTCCAAGGGACTCTCAAGAGTCTTCTCCAACACCACAGTTCAAAAGCATCAGTTCTTCGGCACTCAGCTTTCTTCACAGTCCAATTCTCACATCCATACATGACCACTGGAAAAAACCATAGCCTTGACTAGACGGATCTTTGTTGGCAAAGTAATGTCTCTGCTTTTGAATATGCTATCTAGGTTGGTCATAACTTTCCTTCCAAGGAGTAAGCGTCTTTTAATTTCATGGCTGCAGTCACCATCTGCCGTGATTTTGGAGCCCCAAAAA
>NW_011494606.1:1111977-1130627 GCF_000754665.1 Bison bison bison
TTTCCCCATCTATTTCCCATGAAGTGATGGGACCGGATGCCATGATCTTCGTTTTCTGGATGTTGAGCTTTAAGCCAACTTTTTCACTGTCCACTTTCACCTTCATCAAGAGGCTTTTGAGTTCCTCTTCACTTTCTGCCATAAGGGTGGTGTCATCTGCATATCTGAGGTTATTGATATTTCTCCCGGAAATCTTGATTCCAGCCTGTGCTTCTTCCAGTCCAGAGTTTCTCATGATGTACTCTGCATATATGTTAAATAAGCAGGGTGACAATATACAGCCCTGACATACTCCTTTTCCTATTTGGAACCAGTCTGTTGTTCCATGTCCAGTTCTAACTGTTGCTTCCTGACCTGCATACAGATTTCTCAAGAGGCAGGTCAGGTGGTCTGGTATTCCCATCTCTTTTAGAATCTTCCACAGTTTATTGTGATCCACACAGTCAAAGGCTTTGGCATAGTCAATAAAGCAGAAATAGATGTTTTTCTGGAACTCTCTTGCTTTTTCCATGATCCAGCAGATGTTGGCAATTTGATCTCTGGTTCCTCTGCCTTTTCTAAAACCAGCTTGAACATCTGGAAGTTCACGGTTCATGTATTGCTGAAGCCTGGCTTGGACAATTTTGAGCATTACTTTACTAGCATTGAGATGAGTGCAATTATGCAGTAGTTTGAGCATTCTTTGGCATTGCCTTTCTTTGGGATTGGAATGAAAACTGACCTTTTCCAGTCCTGTGGCCACTGCTGAGTTTTCCACATTTGCTGGTACATTGAGTGCAGCACTTTCACAGCATCATCTTTCAGGATTTGAAATAGCTCAACTGGAATTCCATCACCTCCACTACCTTTGTTCATAGTGATGCTTCCTAAGGCCCACTTAACTTCACATTCCAGGATGTCTGGCTCTAGGTGCGTGATCACACCATCGTGATTATCTGGGTAGTGAAGATCTTTTTTGTACAGTTCTTCTGTATTCTTGTCATCTCTTCTTAATATCTTCTGCTTCTGTTAGGTCCATACCATTTCTGTCCTTTATCGAGCCCATCTTTGCATGAAAGAACTAACTTCCTTTAGTTCCTCAGAATTTTCCTTCAACATCTCAACACTTCCCTAGTTAGCTCCCTAGTATACTTGAAAAATGTAGAGATATACCATGATTTTTAAAGTGATGATTTATTATCTTACAAATGTTAATCCTACTGATATAAACAACTTAAATACCATTTGAAGAAGGTTCTTAACTTTCCATTTAAATGATTTTAAAGCTCATATGTAAGAACAAGTGTGTGAGAACTGAAACTTTGAAAATAGTGAAAGCATATTTCCCTTACTAGATATTAAAACTATAAAATGACAATAATCAAAATAGTCTGGTATTGGCATTAAAATAGATAAGTAGGTTAGTGAAATGGAATAGAAAGTTCAGAAATATATCCAGTATTTATGGGAACTTAATATAAGATGAAATGACATTCTCATTACAAAAGAGAATAATTTAATTGAGGAATGCTATTAGAAAACTGACTGGTCAATTGGAATGGAATCAAGTTAGGCTCTCACCTAACACCATATATAAAAATAAAATTGATGTATTAAAGGAGGAATTTTAAAACCTTATTAAAATCTTAGAATAAAATTTATAAGGTCATTTGGATAAACTTGGAACTAGGAATCCTTCTTAAGGAAGATAGAAAAAATATTTTTAAAGAAAAGATAAATCAGAAATAGAACTAATGGGTAGTATTTCATAAGTCTAAAGCCCAATGACATAAAGTTTTAATTTTATAAAGTATAGTTATATACAAGAAGAATTATTTTGACATTTAAATAATATTAAATAAAGTTTCAGGACAATATAAGTGATATATCCATTATATAAGTTATCACTTAATTAAAATGTTAATTCTTGTTTCCTTATTTTTCTAGCTGAAAGATCTGAGAAACTCTACATGTGGATACCCAAGTGAGGTGAAGGAGGTATGCTGGTCAGTATAAACTAATCTTATAACTAAAACTGCTAAAGTATGTCTGTCTTTAAAATATATGTCAAACTTTAACTACAGTAAACTTCCAAAATATTATTCTAATTCCTCTTAAATGACTTGTTGATTACACTCTTCATATATGGAAAGCTGAAAGAATACTGGCTGAAAAGCTGAAATAAAAGCTATATTATATTTAGTTTGAAATGTGTTTCAGAATTTGGTCAGGTCATTAGATAACTGTGCATCAAATGAAACAAAACTGAAGTGCATTCTATCTTTGAGTTTTAGCTTTTCTTTTTAAATTGTATATATATACACACACATTTTTAAATGACACACAAACTATGAAGTTATATATGCTTTATATTCCTCTCATTGACTTGATTCTAGTATGCCTTTATGAGAAGAAGGGAAATATGTTAAGCCTAGATAGTGTCCTCAGATTTGTTCATAAACCAAGGGATATGTGTTATATGATCTGTATGTCATAGAAGGAAAAGGCTGTGAGCCACTGGAAAAGACAGATACTATAGATTGCAACTGGAGTAACTATTTATGTTTTATGCCAAATTGCTTAACACTGATAGTTAAGTAGTAAGGATTTGTGCTAGCTAATGGGGAAACAACAAAGGTTAACACAATCAGGATTTTACATTCTAGTGGGGAAGACAGATACAAAACAACTATTCATGTTGTTGTTCAGTCGCTAAGTTGTGTCAGTCTGTGCGACCCCATGGACTATATAGCACGACAGGCCCCTGTGTCCTTCACTGTCTCCTGGAGTTTGTTCAAATTCATGTCCGTTGAGTTGGTGATGCCATCCAACCATCTCATCCTCTGCTGCCCTCTTCTCCTTTTTTCTAACTACCCAGTGGTTATTAATGCTCATAAGTGCTAACAAGGGGAAGTGCAGAGTACTGGGAGAAAAAAAGGTATCTGATCTAGCCCACTCTCTGGGAAGTCATTAGGAAAGACTTTTCAGGGGAAGTGAGGGAATTCATTGAGAAAAAATGAATTTGGGAATTGGGAATTTGGGAATTGGGAATTCATTGGGAATTTGGGAATTGGGAATTGGGAAATTGGGAATTGGGAAATTGGGAATTGGGAATTCATTGAGAAAAAAAGGTATCTGATCTAGCCCACTCTCTGGGAAGTCATTAGGAAAGACTTTTCAGGGGAAGTGAGGGAATTCATTGAGAAAAAATGAATTTGGGAATTGGGAATTTGGGAATTGGGAATTCATTGGGAATTTGGGAATTGGGAATTGGGAAATTGGGAATTGGGAAATTGGGAATTGGGAATTCATTGAGAAAAAAAGGTATCTGATCTAGCCCACTCTCTGGGAAGTCATTAGGAAAGACTTTTCAGGGGAAGTGAGGGTTGAAGTCAAGACCTCCAGGCTGAACTGCAGTTAGCCAGGGCAGGGTGAAGGAAGCAGGGCAGGGGAGAATAGATCTGTTTGTAGAAGAAGGGTTCTAAGGTAGGAAGTTTTTGGGAATTGGGAATCACTGAGGCTGCAGCACAAGAACAGAATGGCTGATACTATGGGACAAGATAGGTAAGGTGGGTAGATGGCCTTACAGGCTATATTAAGTAATCTAGATTTATTCCTAAGAAAAATAAAAAACTACTAAAGGGTTCTGGCAACCCACTCCAGTACTCTTGCCTGGAGAATCCCATGGAGGGAGGAGGCTGGTAGGCTACAGTCCATGGGGTCGCAGAGTCGGACAAGATTGAGTGACTTCACTTTCACTTTCACTTTCAAAGCGTTCTTAAATTAGGGGCAAGCCTATATTTTCAATAGTTTCACCTTAACTTTTAAAACCTATTGCTAATTTCAGTAGGTTTTCTTAAGAAAACTATTTTAAAATAATTATATGTAAAATATTTCCCCATTTCTGCTCCAAATTCATTTCTCCAAAGATACTAATATCCCAAAAGAACACCACTGCATACCCTGCTTCCTCTGGAAATGTAGAGACGGTGCTTCCATCGTTCTGACAGTGGTCCTGAGAGTCAGAATCTCTTCTGTCTTGATTTATAGCAATACTGGTTATTCGATGCTGTTGCAAGTCCCACTTTCGAGCTACATTGTTAATTGTTAACCTTTTCTTCTCCTATGAAAAAGTTCATTGTGACAAGAATTACATAATGCCATTTCTGTAGCAGGAGAATCCAAGGAGCATATTGTTTGTACTACTTATCACATCTTTAAAAGGAGTCAATTACTTAAAGCAGCTACCAAATATGTATTCTAAAACATGGTATAAGCAGCCTTTATTCAACCTATGCATTCAAACATCTCAAAAATGCTCTATTATTCTTAAAAAAAGTATATACAAATAACAATTACTCCCACTGGACATAAAAAAATTTCACTATTTACAGGTTTAACTTGATGGAAATTGATATACTCAAATGTTACATTTGCATGTGTGCTAAGTTGCTTTAGTCATGTCCTACTTCTTGCAACCCATGAATTGTAGCCTTCCAGGCTCCTCTGTCCGTGGGATTGTCCAAGAAAGAATACTGGGGTGGGTTTCCACTTCCTCCTCCAGGGGACTCAAGTGTTATGTGAAGTTTAAATCATGTCTTTGTGCTTAAAGATAGTAAGAAAACCTGACAATATTTTAATCTTTTTAACCAATAATTATGGCAAATATGGTGGAGTGATCTCGGAGAGAGGGAGAAAAGAGAGATTGATCAGTGTTTTAAGCTTCACAGTATAAATTACAATGTCTGAAAATTAACAAACATATATAGACTATTAAAAGAAATTGTACTAGGTTGAAACATTTCTAGATAACTAGTAGCATCTTAGATTATCCATTATCAAACCTCGTAACTCAGATGGTAAAGAATCTGCCCGCAATTCAGGAGGCCCGGGTTCAATCCCTGGGTAGGGAGGATCCCCTGGAGGAGGAAATGGTAACCCATTCCAGTATTCTTGCCTGGAGAATCCCATGGACTGAGGATCCTGGTAGGTTACAGTCCATATGGCCACAAAGAGTCAGATATGACTGAGCAACTAACACAACTTCTAAATGGTATGTTGATTAAATCAGAGTGCTGAAAATAGACACCTCCCTTTTTATCTTTACTCAGAGAACAATCATCTAGTGAAAAATCATCGGTGTGATACTGCCCCTCTTCATCTGCTCCCTTTGGAACCAGGGAAGGCTGTCGGGAAGATTCTCTGCCCGTTCCCTCAGCGCATCCACACATGCAGAACACTTATGTTTAGCTCCACTTCTCTGCCTTCCAAAATTTTAGATGTAGAAATGGCACTGTTTAGGAATTAAAACTGGTGACAAAGCTTAATTACAACTAAACATTTTTAAAGTTCTATTTCTGCGTTTAAAAATGTCTTTAACATGGGTTCTTTTTTCTATTGCTTGGTATTTGAAATGTGTTTATATAATTAAATGGGTTCCACTTAGTATGTGTATACTTCTAAGACTTCTTGACATTTTATGTATGTCCTTATCTAAAGCAAGAAGGCATTTGACATTCTACTATAAATTTTCCCCCCAAATCTATGATAAGAAGGCATCTTATCTTAAAGGATTCTATTTCAATTATTTGCAGATGACTTGGGACAACCCAATTCTTAATCTACACAATACCATTATTTTCACTCAGTGCCAAGGCTATTTTGAAAGAGGCAGGGGCAGTGAGTTAATGGCAGATGGCTATCATGCTGATGCCATGCATGTGGCTTTCTGGCTGACTTGGAGTTGGCAACAATAAATATTCTTAATGAGGTAGATGTAGCAGTGCTTAGAAAAAAGGCACAAAAGTATACACCACTCAGTATGTTAAATTTATAACAAGATACTCTGAAAACGCAAGCACTTTTCTATACCAACCCCAAAGTTAAGCTTTCTTTAACTGAGTTGTTAAAATCAGATCAACCCCAGGCTGACAAAGAAAATGGGTATTTTCACCGAAGTCAAGAAAAGGGAAGATATAGTTTAAAACAAGAGTGCAATCTGGGGTCAGGTGGGGACCACTGACTGGTTAGAGGGGCCAGCAAGGGCTCTAAGTGCCTGTGGGGCAGGAAAAAGAAGAACAAAGGAAAGACAAATATTCTATAAGGCAAAAGAGGGTTCCCCCCTCAAAAAAAAATTTATGTTCAAAGATCATGGATGCATCTGGCATATTAGTACAATCACGACTATAGCTAGAGGACAGTCTGTCAAATTTGTGTTAAAGTGATAGTTATTTTAGAAGATGCCAACTTTCAGCTTCTGCCAGTTGAGTCTATTCTTTATAAACCAAGCAATACCACACCAGTATATGTCATCACTATCACTTCCATTCATTTTAAAGATTGAAAAGAAAATAGAAAGATAGAAAAGCAACAGGACTAAAGATGGATGTCTATACACCCTTCCTGTCCCTCAGAAACAGCAGTCCCCAACATTTTTGGGTACTGGAGACGAGTTTAATGGAAGACAATCTTTTCATGGACTAGGATGGGGGGCGTGGTTTGGGGAATGTTCAAGTACATTGTATTTATTGTGTGCTTTATTTCTAAATTATTATACATTGTGATATATAATGAAATAATTATACATCTCATGGAATGCAGGATCAGTGGGAGCTCTAAGTTTGTTTTCCTGCAACCAGACAGTCCCATCTGGGGGTGATGGAAGACACTGACATCTCAACTGAGATGAACAGCTATAAACACAGATGAAGCCTCGGTCGTTCGCCTGCCACTCACCTCCTGCTGTGTGGCCCAGTTCCTACTAGAGTGGAGCTGAGAGGACTTGGGACCAAGTTTGTTTTGTTTGTTAATTTAGGAGTAGTTTTCACAAAGTAAAACACACAGATTCAAGTGTACTCTTCGATCAGTTCTGACAAATGCATAAATGTTAACCTGTAACATTTCCATCACCCCAGTAAGTTCTCTTGTTTCCTAAGTTTGCTATATATAACTTTGTTATCCCGAAAACCTTTTAAGGACAGTAATATCTGATATGCTAAATCATTTCAAACAAGTTCAAAAAAACCTTTAATTTCTATACTCCTCAAAATCTCTACCACCTCTCTAATGGAGAAGCTAACAGAGATTTTTTTTAATTTAAAAAGCCATCGGATCATTTTGATATTTGGCAAAACTAATACAATTATGTAAAGTTTAAAAATAAAATAAAATTTAAAAAAATAAATAAATAAAAAGCCATCAGTAAAAAATAAACCCATGTAGCAGAGCTTGTTAAAATATATCACTAAAGATGACAGTTTACTACAGTGGTTTCCAAAATGAAATTTAAATGCCAGGAGGATATACAAGGTGATGTACTGGTGTGGAAAGAAGGTTAACTTCTGTTATATATATATACTTTAATCTCTTCCTTTTATAATTTCTCATTTTCGCATTTATTTTATATTGTACATTACATTATATTGTATTTCAGAAGTACAGGATTTTTTATGTTTTAAGGGTGTCTATTTATTAAAAGCACTATCAAAAGGAATGAAAAATTTGCAGTTTGGAAACCACTTTTCTAGCTGATTAGCAAGCTAGCTTCAGTATGTGTGAGTGTGTGTACGTGTGTGTGTGCACACATACATGAATGTAGACACCAGAGACAATACCTTAAGCAAAGATTGCTTTTGACTTTCCCGCTTCTTCTCTTCCTCTTTTTTGGCTACAACAGATGCCATACGCCTTTCTTCTTCCTAAAAGAAAAATGTAAAAAAGTATTGTTAAGTATTTAACCTTTTTTGATGCTAAATATCTTCAGTTCTCCAAGTCTGATTTTCTTTGTGAGAGCCATACTACTTGCTAATAGGAAATATGCCCTCAAAGAAAAAGTCAATATGTTCCTCTTTATTTTCTTCTTCCAACTTAATTTGAAAACAAAACTGCATTCTTAACTCTACTCCCAACTCTTGATGTGAGATAAACCTAAATAATACAAGAAAAAGACTGAGAAGAGAAAGAAGAAAGGGAGAGCAGGGGGCTTCCCTGGTGGCTCAGTGGTAAAGAATTCACCTGCTAATGCAGGAGACATGGGTTACGGTTCAATCCCTGGTCCAGGAAGATTCCACATGTCATGAAGCAACTAAGCCCGTGTGCCACAACTATTGAGCTTGTGCTCTAAAGCCTGGGAAATGCAACTATCGAACCTACGTGCCACCACGACCGAAGCCTGCATGCCCTAAAGCCCACACTCCGCAACAAGAGCAGCCACTGCAATGAGAAGCCCGTGCACCACAACTGAGAGTGCCCCCACTCACACAACTAGAGAAAGCCAGGCACAGCAGCCAAGACCCTGCACAATCAGACATAAATTAATAAGATTATAACAAAAGGGAGTGCGATGCAGGACTGTATAACTTTTCTTTGTACTGTAGTTTTACATGGAGATTTTTAATAAAGTTTTTATCATGAAGATGAAAATCATGCTTCTAACAATCTATTTAATTTATTGTTGCAAAGCAGAGTTTTTTTTAAATGACAATACAATTGTGAAAGCTTTTAAAAAATTTCTATGGATATTAATAAATTATTCTCCATTAATATCATTACTTTGTTTTTAAGTTGATTTGGCCAGTCTAATTTCTTCCATTCTAAAAACTATGAAACTTTACTGTAATAACATTACAGTTTAGAAAAACTTTTAAAAAGTAGTCATAATCCCAAAACCCTAACTCAAATATCATAATTTTTCCATCACATTATGATATTCACTATAAACAAATTTTTAAATGTTGCAATCTGCATATACAATCTGGATCATGATTTTTCACCCTAAGGACTGGAAAATTTTTAATAAAGTAAATTATAGGCATGTAACTCAATATCAAATCTTTTGATATTAAAATGATGTCATAATTTGAGAAAACAATTTCTTCATGAAAGACAAACTTGAAAATATCTTCAGAGACAGAAAACTATAAAAAGTAATTCAGTACATTTGAAGGAGAACATTTTCAGAAATACAATTTACAAAACCTGAAATTAAAAATTTAATGGAGGTGAGTTGAAGAGTAGAATGCTCTTATACCACCCTATAATTGCCAGTCATAGCCCTTAACCTCTTTCATTTAAATTATCTCTGGTACTATCTCTTCTCTTTCCTGCAAATAGATAGCTCCATGAAGGTATGGACCATATCAGCTACCCAGCACATAGTAGATATGCAGTAAATATATATTCAAAGAATGAATTATTAAATGTACATCTCTATGACTGTGACTGTGTAAGTTCCTCAGTTGTGTCTGACTCTTTGTGACCCCATGAACTGTAGCCTGCCAGGCTCTTCTGTCCATGGGATTCTCCAGGCAAGAATACTGGAGTGAGTTGCCATTCCCTTCTCCAGGGGATCTTCCCAACCCAGGGATCAAATTCAGGTCTCCTGATTTGCAGGCAGATCTAAGCCACTGGCTCCTGATCTGAGCCACAGGGAAGCCCACAACTGTTCAATAATTTCCTAAAACTAAAACCATTAAATCAAATGGTAGACATATTTCTAGGGCTTTTGCTGTGTTTGCAAAAGTACTCCATAAGTGTAGTACTAATTTATATTTCTACCAGAAGTTAACACTTGATTTAAAATATAATGGATAGTCACAAGAGTTGTTCACCAAATATTCCTATGTCTTCTTACATCCTGGCCATATAGTCAGATGGCACTTCATGTCCTCTTAAAGTCAGGTGTGGTCATGTGAATTGCTTTGGCCAATGTCGTATGGACAAAAGTGATATGTGTTACTTCTGGGTAGAAAATTTCAAAGACAATGTATGATATAGCTATTTCCTCTCTCACTGCTGGTACAGAATTTGCAAAGCTCCAAAGGATGGGCACTTTGAAGGCCTTGGTCGTGGAATGAGGACAACACAGAGTAAAGTTCTCAGACCACATAAAATGGACAGACTGACAGCATGAGCATGAAATAAGCTTTGTTGGTTTAATCCACTGAGATTAGAGAAGTTGTTACTGTAAGATGGAGAAGCTCTAAACAGCAAAAACAAGACCTGGAGCTGACTGTGGATTAGATCATGAACTCCTTATTGCAAAATTCAGCCTTAAACTGAAGAAAGTAGGGAAAACCACAAGACTTTTCAGATATGATCTAAATCAAATCCCTTATAATTATACAGTAGAGGTGACAAATAAATTCAAAGGATTAGATTTGGTAGACAGAATGCCTGAAGAACTATGGACAGAGGTTTGTAACATTGTATAGGAAGAAAAGAAATGCAAGAAGGCAAACTGGTTGTCTGAGGAGGCCTTACAAATAGCTGAGAAAAGAAGAGAGGCAAAAGCCAAAGGAGAAAGGGAAAGATATAGCCAAGTGAATGCGGAGATTCAGAGAATAGCAAGGAGAGATAGGAAAGCCTTCTTAAGTGAACAATGCAAAAAAATAGAGGAAAACAATAGAATGGGAAAGACTAGAGATCTTGTCAAAAATATTAGAGATACCAAGAGAACATTTCATGCAAAGATGGGCACAATAAAGAACAGAAACAGCAAAGACCTAACAGAAGTAAAAGAGATTAAGAAGAAGTGGCAAGAATATACAGAAGAGCTATAGAAGAAAGGTCTTAATGACCCAGATAACCACAATGGTGTGGTCACTCACCTAGAGCCAGACATCCTGGAGTGTGAAGTTAAGTGAGCCTTAGGAACAATTACTATGAACAAAGCTAGTGGAGGTGATAGAATTCCAGGTGAGCTATTTCAAATGCTAAAAGTTGATGCTGTGAAAGTGCTGCATTCAATATGCCAGCAAATTTGGAAAACTCAGCAGTGGCCACAGGACTGGAAAAGGTCAGTTTTCATTCCAATCCCAGAGAAGGGCAAGGCCAATGAATGTTCAAACTACCATGTGATTGTGGTCATTTCACATGCTATCAAAGTAATGTTCAAAATCCTTCAAGCTAGGTTTCAGTGGTATTTAAACCGAGAACTTCCAGATGTTCAAGCTGGATTTAGAAAAGGCAGAGGAACTAGAGATCAAATTGCCAACATCTGTTGGATCATATAAAAAACAAAGGAATTCCAAAAACATATCTACTTCTGCTTCATTGACTACGCTAAAGTCTTTGACTGTGTGGATCACAACAAACTTCAAAATTCTTAAAGAGATGGGAATACCAGACCTTTTTACCTGTCTCCTGAGAAACTTGTATGCAGGTCAAGAAGCAACAGTTAGAACTGGACATGGAACAACTGACTGTTTCAAAATTGGGAAAGGAGTACATCAAGGCTACATTTTGTCACCCTGCTTTTTTAACTTCTGTGCAAAATGCCAGGCTGGATGACTCACAAGCTGAAGTCAAGATTGCTGGGAGAAATATCGACAACCTCAGATACGCAGATTATACCACCCTCATAGCAGAAAGTGAAGAGGAACTAAACAGCCTCTGGTAAAGGTGGAAGAGGATACTGAAAAAGCTCTCAACATTCAAAAAAATGAAGATCATGGCATCTGGTCCCATCACTTCATGGCAAACAGATGGGGAAATAGTGAAAACAGTGACAGATTTTATTTTCTTGGGCTCTAAAATCACTATGGACAGTGACTGCAGCCATGAAATTAAAAGACACTTACTCATTGGAAGAAAAGTTATGACAAACATAGACAGTATATTAAAAACTAGAGACTCCTTTTGCCCTCATAGGTCTGTGTAGTCAAAGCTCTGGTTTTTCCAGTAGGCATGTATAGATGTGAGAGTTGAACCATAAAGAAGACTGAGTGCTGAAGAATTGATGCCTTTGATCTGTGGTGCTGGAGAAGATTCTTGAGAGTCCCTTGGACAGTAAGGAGATCAAACCAGTCAATCCTAGAGGAAATCAGTCCTGAATATTCATTGGAAGGACTGATGATGAAAATGAATCTCCAATACCTTGGCCACCTGATGTGAAGAGCTGACTCACTGGAAAAGACCCTGATGCTGGGAAAGATTGAGGGCAAGAGGAGAAGGAGGTGGCAAAGGATGAGATGCTTAGATAACATCACTGACTCAATGGACATGAGTTTGAGCAAACTCCAGGTGATAGTGAAGGACAGGTAAGCCTGGTGTGCTGTGGTCCATGGGGTTGCAAAGAGTCAGATACAACTCAGTGACTGAACAACAACAGCCTAGAGCATCCTGATCAGTATATACATTAGAATTAGAATTAAGGAAAGTCAAAGAGGCACAAAAATGTATTCTAGGGTGTGAGCCATTATAAATGCTCCTGAAAACAAAGGACTTAGACTAAAGAAGTAAATAAAAAATACACAAAGCAAACTATCTCCGAGTTAAAAAGGTAATCAGAAATACATCCACTGGAGGACTCAAATTTTAAAAATGAGGAAATGAACAATGAGAAGTTTAGTAACTTATACAAGGTCAAAGCCAGGATCAGAACCAGGGGTCATTGGTGAGAAATGGGGTTTGCATTTTTATAATCAGGATATATTTATATGTGTTTTACTGGCTTTAGACAGATGAAAAAAGTGAGGTCAAAATTTAGCAGTAATCTGCCATACAATTTAGTTCTTTAAAAGGGAATGAAAATTTATGTGATTTTTGGTGAATTTAAAGTATATTTGACAATATGGAAAATAGTTGTTCTTAATGTTTAAAGGCTGAACAGAGGTAATGAGGAGAAATAAACTAAATAAGAAATTCAGAACCTTGGTTCCTAGTTTCATAAAATAGCTGAATTAATAACCACATTAAACTCTTTTGTTCAGTAGATGTTGATTTAGTACCTATTAAGTATAACCTGTTTCAGAAAAAAACTTAAAAAGAACAAAATATATTGATGGTCAATTGTTGACTCGTGTATTGAATGTGAACTAGAAACAGATTGGTTATTCAAAGAGCCAATTTTAAGCAGTACTGGAAACTGTATGGGTCACGTACTATACATACTTAATGGATGATTTCATTAGATTTGCAAAAAGAATCTGAGCTTCTATTAAAGGCAGGAGGACTTTAAAAGGAAAGTTAACCCAGGAAAACTGGATAGATGCCAAATCAATTCAAATATTCAATGTTTTAAAAATGTATAAATATGATGACTGTATTTCAGCCCAAATAATTACAGAGTAACTAAAGTTAGAAACAAAAATAAACCCCTCTAATTGTAAAGATAAGCTATAAACCTGTTGGTAAGAAGGAAAAAAATTGTAAAATTCAGGCATCTTCATGATAATAATCCAATTTCTGTGACAAAAACCATATCCTTTATGTAGCAAAAGAAAGAGATCTACCTGGCCTGAAAATAGACATACACTTTCCTCATTACTGTGGTTTGTCATGAAGACCCAATACAGAAACAGGTTTAAATTAATTAAGAAGCATAGTGATTTAACAGAGAAAGAAATGGCAACCCACTCCAGTATTCTTGCCTAGAGAATCCCATGGACAGAGGAGCCTGGTGGGCTGCCGTCTGCGGGGTCACACAGAGTTGGACACGACTGAAGCGACTTAGCAGCAGCTAAGCAGTGATTTAATAGGTATTTAATAACTTACATTATACACTCTTAGCAGACTTCTAAGGCTCTAAAACAATGAATTTATTACATGAGAAGACATTTTGCTGCAAAATAAATAATAGCAGTCCTAATATAATCAGCAATTTATTATGGGGAATTTTAAAAACAATGGCAATGTGGGTTTTTTAACCATATACTTTAAATAGTTATTCAAGACATTGTTTTCCTTGACTATACTAAATATTAAAACAGACTAAAATTACAGAGCTTTTGTCTAGAGGAGAATGTTCTTTATTTTTCTTTCAATCTTTTTTTCTTAACAGAGAAAACAGATGTTTCCAGGGTCATAGTTAATGTCAGAATGAAGATTAGAAGCTATATCACTTGACTTCTACTGGCCCATGGATAATAGTCATATTATACATTCAGTTCAGTTCAGTTCAGTTCAGTCGCTCAGTCGTGTCCAACTCTTTGTGACCCCATGGACTGCAGTACGCCAGACTTCCCTGTCCATCATCAACGCCTGGAGCCTACTCAAACTCATGTCCATTGAGTCGGTGATGCCATCCAACTATGTCATCCTGTGTCATCCCCTTCTCCTCCTGCCTTCAATCTTTCCCAGCATCAGGGTCTTTTTCAATTGGTTGGTTCTTTACATCAGGTGGCCAAAGTAATGTAGTTTCAGCTTCAGCATCAGTCCTTCCAATGATTATTCAGGACTGATTTCCTTCAGGATGAACTGGTTGGATCTCCTTGTAGTCCAAGGGACTCTAAAGAGTCTTCTCCAACAATACAGTTCAAAAGCATCAATTCTTAGGTGCTCAGCTTTCTTTATAGTCCAACTCTCACATCCACCCATATATGACTACTGGAAAAACTATAGCTTTGACTAGACTGACTTTTGTTGGTAAAGTAATGTCCCTGCTTTTTAATATGCTGTCTAGGTTGGTCATAGCCTTTCTTCCAAGGAG
Organism: Bison bison bison; assembly: GCF_000754665.1. Classification (NCBI taxonomy): domain Eukaryota; kingdom Metazoa; phylum Chordata; class Mammalia; order Artiodactyla; family Bovidae; genus Bison; species Bison bison. The sequence continues at coordinate 1,126,385 of NW_011494606.1, forward strand.
CAAGCTTCTTCTAATTTCATGGCTGCTGTCACCATCTGCAGTGATTTTGGAGCCCAAGAAAATAAAGTCTCACTGTTTCCATTGTTTCCCCATCTATTTGTCATGAAGTGATGGGACCGGATGCTGTGATCTTAGTTTTCAGAATGTTGAGCTTTATGCCAACTTTCTCACTCTCCTCTTTCACTTTCATCAAGAGGCTCTTTAGTTCTTCTTCACTTTCTGCCATAAGGGTGGTGTCATCTGCATATCTGAGATTATAGATATTTCTCCTGACAATCTTCATTTCAGCTTGTGTTTCATCCAGCCCGGCATTTTGCATGATGTATGCTACATATAAGTTAAATAAGCAGGATTTCAATATACAGCCTTGATGTACTCCTTTCCTGATTTGGAACCAGTCTATTGTTCCATATCTAGTTCTGTTGCTTCCTGACCTGCATACAGATTTCTCAGGAGGCAGGTCAGGTGGCCTGGTATTCCCATCTCTTTGAAGAATTTTCCAGTTTGTTGCGATCCACACAGTCAAAGCTTTGGCATAGTCAATAAAGCAGAAGTAGATGTTTTTCTGGAACTCTCTTGCTTTTTCGATGATCCAAAGGATACTGGCAATTTGATATCTGGTTCCTCTGTCTTTTCTAAATGCAGTTCAAGCTGGAACATCTGGAAGTTCCTGGTTCATGTACTGTTGAAGCCTGGCTTGGAGAATTTGTAGAATTACTTTGCTAGTGTGTGAGATGAGTGCAATTGTGCGGTAGTCTGAACATTCTTTGGCATTGCCTTTCTTTGAGATTGGAATGAAAACTGACCTTTTCTAGTCCTGTGGCCACTGCTGAGTTTTCCAAATGTGCTGGCATATTGAGTGCAGCTCTTTCACAGCATCATCTTCTAGGATTTGAAATAGCTCAACTGGAATTCCATCACTTCCACTAGTTTTGTTCGTAGTGATGCTTCCCTCCTCCATCTTGTTTGCAACCCCCATACTACACATTAGGGGAGAAAAAGCCAGAACAGGATAGGTTATACCACCATAATAACTTTAAAACTCACACTGGCTTACAATAAGAAAAGTTTGTTTCTTAATCATGCAAAGAACACCCCAACTGTTCTCCATGTAGTAGGCTAAGTGTTCCTAGGTATGACTTGATGGCATCTTTGACTCAATATATGCTTTCACAATGACCATCACATGGGAGAAAAGCCCAGAAAATTGCACTTTGGCCTTTAAATGCTTCTGTCTGAAAATTATGTACATTACTTCTGCTCACATTTCACTGACCAAAGCAAGGTGCATGACCACGTTTAACTCCATGGGAATGGGAAATACCATCTTTCCACCTGGAAGACGTAAGAACACACTGGGGGCATTAGTCATGGCTACCACAACAGGACACTCACTTCCACCTCAGACAGGCTGCCTCATGTTTTGGAGAACAAATTGTAAACAAGTTCATATGAAGCCAAATACATGTGAGTTTGAGGTGGAAACTTTAGATACTGTGTCTACTTCAGAACTGTGAGAATAGCTCCTGCATTCACAAAATACTGCCTTGGAAATAAAAAATTCTGGGAGGTGGAATTTTCTATACAATGGTCCTTGTTCTAGTCCTTCAAAATGTGTCTATTTTAGAACTGCCATATGACCCAGCAATCTCACTGCTGGGCATACACTGAGGAAACCAGAATTGAAAGAGACACGTGTAACCCCAATGCTCATCACAGCACTGTTTATAATAGCTGGGACATGGAAGCAACCTTGATGTCCATCAGCAGACGAATGGATAAGAAAGCTGTGGTACATATACACAATGGAGTATTACTCAGCTGTTAAAAAGAATACATTTGAATCAGTACTAATGAGGTGGATGAAACTGGAGCCTATTATACAGAGTGAAGTAAGTCAGAAAGAAAAACACCAATACAGTATACTAACGCATATATATGGAATTTAGAAAGATGGTAACGATGACCCTATATGTGAGACAGCAAAAGAGACACAGATGTAAAGAACAGACTTTTGGACTCTGTGGGAGAAGGTGAAGGTGGGACAATTTGAGAGAAGAGCATTGAAACATGTATATTACCACATGTGAAATAGATTGCCAGTCCAGGTTCAATGCATGAGACAAGGCACTCAGGGTCAGTGCACTGGGATGACCCAGAGGGATGGGATGGGGAGGGAGGTGGGAGGGGAGTTCAGGATGGGGAACACATGTACACCCATGGCTGATTCATGTCAATGTATGGCAAAAATCACCACAATATTGTAAAGTAATTAGCCTCCAATTAAAATAAATTAATTTTTAAAAATGTGTCTATTCCTTCCTTTTTTGTACAGTCATAAAAATATTTGAAGACTACGGTAACATCTTCTTTGTCAATGAATTGTGCTAGGTTTTCTGGAAATGTTTGTTTGCAATCATCTTTCTAAAACTAATAGTTCAGGTATAATTTAACAAAGAAAAAATGGGACTATTGTCCATTTTTCTAAATTCTCTATTTCTATAAATGAATATTGTTTTAAGGCATATTAACTTTGAACAATCGTATTTCATAATTAACTCAATTTGGACTTATCAATTTCAACGCAAGTCTTTTTCACACATGCTAATTCTCTTTCCCCCAACTCTGCATTTGGCTGAGAACTGTCATGTTTGTTGTTAAGAAGTTAAGTCTAGAATTTTCAATTTATCTATTTTTCATCTTGTGAAATTCTGCTTCTATTTATAGATTAGAAGTTGGAAAAGTTTTTATACAAAGAGCCAGATAGCAAATATCTAAAGCTTTGTGATCCATATAAAATCTCCAGCACATATTCTTTTTCACAGTGTTTCACAAATATAAAAACCATTCACAGCTTGAGAGCTATGAAAACAAACAAAACAAAAAAAAAACCAAACAAAAAAAACAGGCTGTGGGATGGATTTGGCTCACAGGCTGTAGTTTGCCAAACCTTGTTTTAGATTATTGAGCTTCTTTTGGATTCTGATTTGATCAACTGGTATATCAGGATTTCTAACTTCCCTAGTTTGTCATTTATATATTTTATTAGAATAATATAATGCTCTCAATTAGTCAATACTTAAACATGTTTAAGAGAATGAGACTGAGCAAAAAGCCTCACAACACCCCAGTACAGATTTCTCTGCAGATTGGCCATTAATCCATTAATTTCTGTTCTGTAGATATAACTGAATCACAAATCCACTTAACTATGTTGTCATATAGTGGAGGTGAGAAATAGATTTAAGGGCCTAGATCTGATAGATAGAGTGCCTGATGAACTATAGAATGAGGTTCGTGACATTGTACAGGAGATAGGGATCAAGACCATTCCCATAGAAAAGAAATGCAAAAAAGCAAAATGGCTGTCTGAGGAGGCCTTACAAACAGCTGTGAAAAGAAGAGAAGCGAGAAGCAAAGGAGAAAAGGAAAGATAAAAACATCTGAATGCAGAGTTCCAAAGAATAGCAAGAAGAGATAAGAAAGCCTTCTTCAGCGATCAATGCAAAGAAATAGAGGAAAACAACAGAATGGGAAAGACTAGGGATCTCTTCAAGAAAGTCAGAGATACCAAAGGAACATTTCATGCAAAGATGAGCTTGATAAAGGACAGAAATGGTATGGACCTAACAGAAGCAGAAGATATTAAGAAGAGATGGCAAGAATACAAAAGATCTTCACGACCCAGATAATCACGATGGTGTGATCACTCACCTAGAGCCAGACATCCTGGAATGTGAAGTCAAGTGGGCCTTAGGAAGCATCACTATGAACAAAGCTAGTGGAGGTGATGGAATTCCAGTTGAGCTATTCCAAATCCTGAAAGATGATGCTGTGAAAGTGCTGCACTCAATATGCCAGCACATTTGGAAAACTCAGCAGTGGCCACAGGACTGGAAAAGGTCAGTTTTCATTCCAATCCCAAAGAAAGGCAATGCCAAAGAATGCTCAAACTACTGCACAATTGCACTCATCTCACACTCTAGTAAAGTAATGCTCAAAATTCTCCAAGCCAGGCTTCAGCAATACGTGAACCGTGAACTTCCTGATGTTCAAGCTGGTTTTAGAAAAGGCAGAGGAACCAGAGATCAAATTGCCAACATCTGCTGGATCATCAAAAAAGCAAGAGAGTTCCAGAAAAACACCTATTTCTGCTTTATTGACTATGCCAAAGCCTTTGACTGTGTGGATCACAATAAACTGTGGAAAATTCTTCAAGAGATGGGAATACCTGTCTCCTAAG
>NW_011494606.1:1131039-1138246 GCF_000754665.1 Bison bison bison
TTGGACTGCAAGGAGATCCAACCAGTCCATTCTGAAGGAGATCAGCCCTGGGATTTCTTTGGAAGGAATGATGCTAAAGCTGAAACTCCAGTACTCTGGCCACCTCATGTGATGAGTTGACTCATTGGAAAAGACTCTGATGCTGGGAGGGATTGGGGGCAGGAGGAGAAGGGGACGACAGAGGATGAGATGGCTGGATGGCACCGCTGACTCGATGGACATGAGTCTGAGTGAACCCCGGGAGTTGGTGATGGACAGGGAGGCCTGGCGTGCTGGGATTCATGGGGTCGCAAAGAGTCAGACACGACTGAGCGACTGATCTGATCTGATCTGATGTTGTCATACAATTTACTCAATGTGCTATCATAAAAGACTTCACTCAGTGCTTCGCTTAGATACCAAAACACTGCTCTCTATAGTATTAGTCTGAGAAGGTCTACTTATGATATCTAAAATAGTAACCTAATTTTGTCTGGCACAAATTATTTTTAGTGAACTAATAATGCCTCCTTGTGATCAATTCCTTAAGTACTAACAAATCATCTAAATAATCCAATTTAGATTTCTTTCATAACCTACATTCAAGTTTATTCTCATAATTTGCCACAATATTTTTTCTATCCAAGATAAAAAGAGAGATTAGTTTATCTTACCTTTTAGCTACTCTACTATTCTACACTGCTTTCAGATGTAACTTTCAAAGGCCTAGCAACTTATTCACTACATTTATTCACGGCTCTAGATCAAAGATTGGCAAATTCTAGCCCACAGATCAAATGCAGCATGCCATCTGTTTCCGTAAATAAAGTTTTATTGGAACACAGCCATGCTCACTTTTATGTATTGTTCATGCCTGCTTTTACTTTACAATGAGAGAGTTGAATAGCTTTCAACACAGACTGTATATCCCCCGAAGCCTAAAATATTTACTGTGAGGCCCTTTAGGCTATGTGCTCAGTTGTGTCAGACTCTTTGTGGCCCCACGGACTGTAGCCCGCCAGCGCTTCTCTGTCCATGAAATTTTTCTTTCATGTCAAGAATACTAGAGCGCGTTGCCATTTCCTACTTCAGGGGATCTTCCTGACCTAGGGATTAAAACTGCATCTCTTAGTCTCCTGCATCGGCAGGCAGATTCTTTACCACTAGTGCCACCTGGGAATCCCCATAACGACCTTTAGCCCCTAATAGGTCTGGATTCAAACTTTTTATTCACCTATCCAAGGCTTTATTTTCACTTTATTAATATCTATTTCTTCTCTTTACTGACTAAAAGTCATTCTTCCTAACAGAGATAAGAAAAGCAAAATAGGAATAGAGGCCAGCAACTCACATTATCTTGAGATACCATATTACCTCTTGCCATTCCTCTAGATCAGACCCCCCAGAAGCTCTTATCCTGACTAACCCTGCTTCTCATCTTATCACTCATCCTATCTTTCCCAATGTGTCCTCTGGGCTGCTACTCAGACAACCTTTTCAATAGGCAAATCCAATTTAGGTATCTTAAACTCTTCAAGAGTTTCCTACTATGTTCAACACAAAAATCTAAACTCTTTCTTATGGCCTAAAACACCCTCTTCATGACTCAGCTTTTACTGGTCATGCATCCTTTTCCGGCTCCTCTTCTCACCTATGAACACTCAGTGCTCAGCCATGTTGAACCACTCTGAGTTGCTACATCCTCACACCCATCCTCACACACGCATTGTGTGTGCCTTCTCTCTCTCCAGAATACTTTCATACTGATATATTCTCCTTTGTCTCTGGCCCTCTTCAAGTCTCAAGTCAAGTATTTTCTCCTTTGGGATTTTTTTCTATTTCTCCAGTATACATAGGACAGCCTTGCTCTTTGATATCATGGTGCTGTGTGTGTGTGTGTGTGTGTGTGTATAAACATACACATATCTATTTATCAATCAATTTTATCTAACTAGTTTGTCACTTTGCATTATAATCTGGCTGCATGCCTGCCTCTGTACTTGACTGTAAGTAACTTGAGGCTGTTAATTACAATTCTGATCTTGTCATCTCTAGAGTCTAATACACACCCTAGAGCAGAAATTCCAAGGTGCCTAAGACTGTCTTAGGAATTTTTCCATGGTACCACTAGGTCAGAAAAAATATGTTAAAGCTCTGTTTATTAAGTAGTTAGTAAACAACAAGATTCATGTTCTAGCAACTTAGTGAAAGTCGCTTAGTCATGCCCGACTCTTTGCAACCCCAATGGAGTACACAGTCCATTGGATTTTCCAGGCCAGAATACTGGAGTGGGTAGCCATTCCCTTCCTCCAGGGGATCTTCCCAACGCAGGGATCGAACCTAGGTCTCCCACATTGCAGGCAGATTCTTTATCAGCTGAGCCACCAGGGAATCATTTCCAAAATAATAATTTAAGTTAAATAAAAAATACCATTCTTGAATAACCATAAAAACTTACTAATGAAATGTGTGTATCTGTAAGGCATTACACAGCTTCTCAAATATGAGAATTAGATTGGATACTGTCACCCTCATTTCCTGCTCTACAGTGATTTTAGTATTTGTTTTCATCACAACGGTCACTGAAAGGCAGCTTGGCCAGGATATAATGCCATAGAGAGAAATACATTGTGACCGATGGTAAACTACCTTAAGCTAAGTTTTCTCAGGGTCTCACAGATATCAAATCTCATTGCCTTTTGCTTGAAAATTAAAAATTCTCCACAACACCCCTGCGAGTTCACTGCAGTATCTTTGGCGCACTCTTTGGGGACCCAGAGCCACAGTACACACAAGTTCATGAGGTATCTATGTAATCCACTCCAGCTAGAAAACAGTAGCTATAGAACTGGCATCAATAAAATTTTCCAGCCAGATGGTAAATATTTCAGGGTCATAGGCTATATAGTTTCTTTAACAACTACTCAATTTTGCCAGTGTAGCCTTAAAGCAGATATAAACACATAAGTGAGTGGACATGATTGTGTTCTAATATAACTTTATTTACAAAAACAGGTGGCCCGCTCATGGGCTAGTGTTTGTCAATACTAGCCCAGGTTGAAAAATTTATAGAAAGTCTTTTACAAGGTATATTCTTTACAAATTAAAGTTACTAAAAAGGTATAAACAAAAGGTGAGACAAAATACCATGAGTCTATACTGATATGAATAAGTTAATAAACTGAAACTTTTATGAGGTACAGAATTACAGAAGTGTGATAGTATGATTTATTGTAAGAAATACATGTTTGATCTTCATCCCAGTTTCTGGCTCACAGCTCCTCAAACCCTGGGAATTTCCTCAGTGTGTAGAGTGATAAAGGCGTCTATTGTTTCATTAATGAGATGACGTTGGACCTCATCTAATGATGGAGGCTGGTTGCCAGGAGAACCAACCAGGCAATTAAGAAGGCTGGAACTTTCCATGGCACCCCCAGACCTCCAGGGAGAGAAGAGGAGCTGAAGGTTGAATCAATTGCCAATAGCCAATGATATAATCAATCATGACTATTTAATGAAGCCTGCATAAAAAGTCCAAAGGGACAGGTTCACAGAGCTTCGGGGTTGGTGAAACCTGGACATCTGGGGAGAGTGGTATGCTCAGAAGCTCTTTGTCCCTTCCCACCAAGCCCTGTGCATCCCTTTCATCTGGTTGTTTCTGAGTTATATCATTTTACAATAAACCGGTGACCTAGTTAAGTACTGGGTTAGTCAAAAAGTTTGCTCAGGTTTTCCCATAAGTTGTTATGGAAAAACCCAAATAACCTTTTTGGCCAACCTAACAGTTTCTTCCAGTAGGTCAGAAGTACAGGTAATAACCTGGACTTGTTACTGGCATCTGGCAGAGCAGGGAGGGTACACGTGCAGTTTTCCAGACTGAGCCCTCAACCTGTGGAACCTGATGCTATCTCCAGGTGGATAGTGTCCAAATTGAATTCTTGAACACTGAGCTGGTGTTCTGAGAATTTCTTACTGGAGGTGTGAGGAACCCTACCCTCCACGTTGGAAACTGAATCTCAGAACACCAAAAGAAAAGGGAATGGGAATAATTTCACATGCAGAAGCCTCACAGACACCATCTTAAAGTAAACAACATCAATAAAGATATACATATAAATTACAGAACACTCAATAGGATACAATAAGAGAAATGCAAAATCACTTGTGTGATATTAGGCCAAAAAGCTATAACTATTAATTAATCATTAGGAAACATCGACTAAAACTTTAATTAAGGGTCATTCTATAAAATAACTGACCTGTAATCTTCATAAATGTCAGTCATGAAGTCAAGGAAAGACTAGGAAACTGTTCGGGAAATATGGTGACAGCAGACACCTGACAACAAAATGTGCCTCTACGCAATGGATCATTCCAAACGGATCATTCTGCCCCGCAGAACATTATTAATATGCTTGGTAAAGTCTGAATGTGGTGTGAGGATTAGACACTAGCAATCATTCAATGTTTATTTCTTGATGGTGTTGGTTATACTGTTTACATGAGAGAATGTCTTTGCTTGCAAGATATACCATGAAGTATTCAGAGCAGTTGGGGAATTGAGTTAGCAGCTTATTCTCAAATCGTTCAATAAAACAAAGTTCTTTGTACTGTACTTACAACTTTTCTGTAACTTTGAGATTATTTCCATTAAAATGTTTTGAATTTCTAAAATTAACAGTGGAGGAACAGATGCACAAGGATTGCTGCTCTATATTTAGCAGAAGAGCTGGCCCTCTCCCATCCCAGGGGATTTTCCTCATCTCCTTACCAAGCAAGCACATTCTAGGGAATTTACAAGGACAACGATTATAGATAGTATTGTTTGTTCTCCCTTATTTCAGACATGAAAGTGAAAAGTGTTAATTGCTCAGTCATGTCAGATTGTTTGCAACCCCATGGACTGTAGCCCACCAGGCTCTCTTGTCCATGGAATTCTCCAGGCAAGAATACTGGAGTGGATAGCTCTTCCCTTCTCCAAGGGATCTTTCTGACCCAGGGATCAAACCCAGGTCTCCTGCATTGCAGGCAGATTCTTTACTGTCTGAGCCACCAGGGAAGCCCATTGATCCCTGGGTCCAGGAGAGCCCCTGGAGAAGGGAATGGCTCCCCATTCTACTATTCTTGCCTGGAAAATTCCATGGACAGAGAAGCCTGGCAGGTTACAGTCCATGGGGTCACAAAGAGTTGGACCTGACTATGACTGAACAACTAATACAATTTTCCTTTTATTTAAGGCCTGGAAATGGGTAAATTTTACTCAACCCAAAAGTCTTTACTGAATATTACTACATTCTCAGCATTGTATGAGATAGAGAAGGAAAGAAAATAAACATGTATAGAACAACTCCATATATCAGGCAAGGAAGATGAAGAATGGCTTCTGTCCTTAAGGACCATATAAATTAGCTGAGTAGACAAGATTGACATAAATTTACTATGAGAAACACACAATATAATTACTAATTTATATAAATGGGTTAGCTTCATTTCTCACCCTGTGCATTGCAACCTCAACAGGAAAAGAGTACTAAAGATCCTTAACTAAGAAAGACAAGAAGAGAAGAGCAAAAGTATGAGACAGAGTAGCCAGTATAGATCCAAACAAACTGAGAAGACAAAGAATCTTTTCTCCATGCTGGAACAAAGACAGAGGTAGAACCCTAGAAGATTCCTAGTATTTATGAATTCATCAACACTTTGCCTGTTAGCCACCTTGATGTCCATAATATTCAGTTCAGTTCAGTTCAGTCGCTCAGTCATGTCCGACTCTTTGCGACCCCATGAATCACAGCACGCCAGGCCTCCCTGTCCATCACCAACTCCCGGAGTTTACCCAAACTCATGTCCATCGAGTCAGTGATACCATCCAGCCATCTCATCCTCTGTCGTCCCCTTCTCCTCCTGCCCCCAATCCCTCCCAGCATCAGGATCTTTTCCAATAAGTCAACTCTTTGCATGAGGTAGCCAAAGTATTGGAGATTCAGCTTCAGCATCAGTCCTTTCAAAGAACACCCAGGACTGATTTCCTTTAGAATGGATTGGTTGGATTTCCTTGCAGTCCAAGGGACTCTCAAGAGTTTTCTCCAACACCACAGTGCAAAAGCATCAATTCTTCAGCACTCAGCCTCTTCACAGTCCAACTCTCACATCCATACATGACCACTGGAAAAACCATAGCCTTGACTAGATGGACCTTTGTTGGCAAAGTAATGTCTCTGCTTTTGAATATGCTATCTAGGTTGGTCATAACTTTCCTTCCAAGGAGTAAGCGTCTTTTAATTTCATGGCTGCAATCACCATCTGCAGTGATTTTGGAGCACAAAAAAATAAAGGTAGAAATGTGAATGGCACACACTGTGAAACCAGTGGACAGGCAATGAGTCAACTGGCAATTGAATAAACCTAAGTGATCACTCAGAATCCACATCAGGGAATTTGCTGGCTTTCCAGTGGTTAGGACTCTGTGCTTTCACTGCCAAAGGTACAAGTTCAATCCCTGGCTGGGGAACTAAGAAACCAGCAGACACAAGATATAGACAAAAAAAAAAAAAATCCACATAAAATTAGCACAGTCTAAAAGTAAGAAAACAGTGGAAGTTTAGGATATTTTCTAGGTCAGAGATTATAAAACTGAGATCATTAACAGATATTTTCTGTTCCAATAAATTTCAGATGCAACAAAACAAATTCAGGCAAGTTTCTTTCTTATAGAACTTCTTAGAGGCTAAAGTATGCTTATGTGCATTGTACACCTAAAAGGAGGAGCACTATAAGCAGTTTTTCACTTAGCTCAGGAGCCATATAAAAACTTGTACTGTGAACAATGTCTACCATGGAGACAGAATGAATAAAAAAGGAGATAATTTGAGAAATATAGCATCAAAAGGAATAATAATAACAGCTGCAGATATGCAGATGACACCACCCTTATGGCAGAAAGTGAAGAGGAACTCAAAAGCCTCTTGATGAAAGTGAAAGTGGAGAGTGAAAAAGTTGGCTTAAAGTTCAACATTCAGAAAACGAAGATCATGGCATCCAGTCCCATCACTTCATGGGAAATAGATGGGGAAACAGTGGAAACAGTGTCAGACTTTATTTTTTTGGGCTCCAAAATCATGGCAGATGGTGACTGCAGCCATGAAATTAAAAGACGCTTACTCCTTGGAAGGAAAGTTATGACCAACCTAGATAGCATATTCGAAAGCAGAGACATCACTTTGCCAAG
>NW_011494606.1:1138346-1142563 GCF_000754665.1 Bison bison bison
CAAGAAAGGTTCGTCTAGTCAAGGCTATGGTTTTTCCTGTGGTCATGTATGGATGTGAGAGTTGGACTGTGAAGAAGGCTGAGTGCCGAAGAATTGATGCTTTTGAACTGTGGTGTTGGAGAAGACTCTGGAGAGTCCCTTGGACTGCAAGGAGATCCAACCAGTCCATTCTGAAGGAGATCAGCCTTGGGATTTCTTTGGAAGAAAAGATGCTAAAGCTGAAACTCCAGTACTTTGGCCACCTCATGCGAAGAGTTGACTCATTGGAAAAGACTCTGATGCTGGGAGGGACTGGGGGCAGGAGGAGAAGGGGATGACAGAGGATGAGATAGCTGGATGGCACCACTGACTCGATGGACGTGAGTCTGAGTGAACTCCGGGAGTTGGTGATGGACAGGGAGGCCTGGCGTGCTGCGATTCAAGGGTTCACAAAGAGTCGGACACGACTGAGCGACTGAACTGAACTCAACTAAACTGATTATGTTTCCTGGAAGATTCACACTGTTCTAAGGTTTAGTGCTTAACTTTATCTTGACAAGCATCATATGACATACTTACGATCCCCATTTTACTTTGAGGAAAATTAGATAGAAAGGTTAAGTAAATGGTCAAAGGTCAAACGACTAGAAAGTGGTCAATCCAGGATTCAGGCTCAAGCAGTCTGGCTCCAGCACCCGTCTTACCATTACGCTATGTAACTCACCAATGAAATCCTTACTCATCTATTCCAAAGTAAACGGTTAGTTGGATATTAAGCAAGAATGAACAACAAGCATGATGATTAATTTCAACAGAAAACTAGGAACTTAATGCAGTGAAATTGGGAATATGGATAGGAGGTAAAACAAAGTTTCTCTTTATAATTATGAAGTATATAGTCATGATAATCCATATATTGTTAAAAATCAGCATATTAAGCAAAGAATATGCACTCTATATTCCTAGCCCATGCTAAGTAAACCAATATGGTGAGCACTTGAGAAGAGTTCTCACTCACTGTGATTCTCTTCATGTCTAGCTGGCGCAGCTGCATCATATTCTGAAGGATTGTGTGCTTGTACCATGACTCTTGAGCTATGGGATTGCCATCAAAGGTGATGTCTGAGAGAGAAGTGGAATCAGCGAGGCAGCAAACACTCTCAAAACTGGAGGAGAGACAGAAACCAGTGGATTACTGTGAGCCCTTCAAATAACACTTCGTTTTGTTTAACATACATTATTTTTTAGAACACCTTCAGATTTACAGAAAAACTGAGAAGACAGTTCAGAGTTCCCACATGCTCCAGACCAAGTTTCCTCTATTATTAACATCATGGATTAGTATATTTTTTACAATTAATGAACAAATATTGATATATTCTTACTAACTCAATATTTTATCCAGAGTTCTTTAGTTTTATCTAATGCCCCTTTCCAATTCCAGGACCCCATCCAAGATATCACATGACATTTAGTTGTAAGGTCTTCTTAGGCTCCTCTTGGCTGTGACATTTTTGATAACCTTGACAGTTTTGAGGAGCACTCATCTGTTATTCTGTAGACTGACCCTGTATTGGAATTTATCTGATTTTTTTCATGATTAGGATTACAGTAAAGTAAAGTAAAAAGTCGCTCCGTCGTGTCCAACTCTTTGCGACCCCAGGGACTATAGCGTACCAGGCTCCTCCATCCATGGGATTACACTACATACTATTAATTAATATGACACCATTGTTGAAAGTTGACCTTGATCACCTGATTGAAGCAGTGTTTGTTAGGTTCCTCCAATGTAAAGTTACTCTTCTCTCCCCTTCTTTCCACCCTGAATTCTTTGGGGGGAAGTCGTTATGTGCAGCCCATTCTGAGGGAGTGGAAGTTCAATTTCCTCTCACTGAGGACATAGTATCTACGTAAATTAATTGGAATTCTTCTTCCAAGGAAGGTGGTCTTCTTCTTGTTTATTTATTTATATTGGGTTTCTATTCATGGACATTTCATTTCATTCTTTGGGTTATAATCCAGTACATCTTTATTTATTTTTTATTGTTCAAATTGTTCCAGCTTTGGCTGTTGGAAGCTCTCTCAGTTGGCTCCTATGTCCCTTTGACATACCCCTATTAACATGGATTTTTTTTGTTTTTCTAAGCACTTCCTTACTTTCCAGCATTATAAGATTCTCTACTGCATATTTCCTACTCCAGTCTTAGAATCAGCCATTTCTTCAAGAAGCCATGGTTTCCTTTATTGGGAAATGGCATTAGAAACAAAGATCTGGTGGCAAGGTGTACTATTTACTACTATCATTTCTTTTAGGCCCTCTGATGACACAGCAAGGAAATATATGCATGTATACCAACCTGTGTGTATATGTATATTTTTTCTCTAACCATCTGTGTCAATATTAAGCTAAACATGAGTTCAAACTGATGTTTCCAACTCTATCACCAAAAGGATCATTGTAACCTCTCCCCTTACTTATCTGTAAATTCCTACTCCAACCAGGAGAAATCTGGCTCTCACCATCTCTCATCCATTTAGCTAATTATTAATTCCAGAATATATGTATAGTGGTATGAGAACTTTCAATTTGTTGTACCCTCTTGGGAAATCACTTTATTAACAAAAGCATAATGATAATGTGTAATTCCTTTTGCATCTAATCTTATAGACTCGTTTCCAAAGTTACTTAGGTTAGCACCTTCCCCTCCCACTCTTCCTTGCTCACACCTTCAAGAAGGTTGTTCCATACAATTGAAATGTGGTTACATTCTCTTGTTATAGTCTATATTCATTTCTTCCTGGGATTCTCCAATCTCCTAAATTATTTTTTAATATGCATACATTAAGGTTAACTATGCTGTAAAGTTCTGTGAATTTCGACAAACACATAATGTCATGTATCCACCAAGAAACTATCATGGACCTAAACAATTCCCCATTTAACCCTCCTCCTTCCTCCCTGAATGTCTAGCAACCACTGATCTTTTTACAGTCTATATAGTTTTGCCTTTCCAGAATTTCATATAGTTGGAACTATATAGTTTACAGCCTTTTCAGACAGACTTCTTTCACTTAGCAGTATGCAATTAAGGTTCATCCATACCTTTTCGTACCCCAACCAGTAACGCTGAAGAAGCTGAATTTGAACAGTTCTATGCAGACCTACAAGACCTTTTAGAACTAACACCCAAAAAAAATGTCCTTTTCATTATAGGGGACTGGAATGCAAAAGTAGGAAGTCAAGAAACACCTGGAGTAACAGGCAAATTTGGCCTTGGAATACAGAATGAAGCAGGGCAAAGACTAATAGAGTTTTGCCAAGAAAATGCACTGGTCAAAGCAAACACCCTCTTCCAACAACACAAGAGAAGACTCTACATATGGACGTTTCCAGATGGTCAACACTGAAATCAGATTGATTACATTCTTTGCAGCCAAAGATGGAGGAGCTCTATACAGTCAGCAAAAACAAGACCAGGAGCCGACTGTGGCTCAGATCATGAACTCCTTATTGCCAAATTCAGACTTAAATTGAAGAGAGTAGGGAAAACCACTAGGCCATTCAGGTATGACCTAAATCAAATCCCTTATGATTATACAGTGGAAGTGTGAAATAGATTTAAGGGACTAGATCTGATAGATAGAATGCCTGATGAACTATGGTCTGAGGTTTGTGACATTGTACAGGAGACAGGGATCAAGACCATCCCCGTGGAAAAGAAATGCAAAAAAGCAAAATGGCTGTCTGGGGAGGCCGTACAAAAAGCTGTGAAAAGAAGAGAAGTGAAAAACAAAGGAGAAAAGGAAAGATATAAGCATCTGAATGCAGAGTTCCAAAGAATAGCAAGCAGAGATAAGAAAGCCTTCCTCAGCGATCAATGCAAAGATGTAGAGGAAAACAACAGAATGGGAAAGACTGGAGATCTCTTTAAGAAATTTAGAGATACCAAGGGAACATTTCATGCAAAGATGGGCTCGATAAAGGACAGAAATGGTATGGACCTAACAGAAGCAGAAGATATTAAGAAGAGGTGGCAAGAATACACAGAAGAACTGTACAAAAAAGAGCTTCACAACCCAGATAATCACGATGGTGTGATCACTCACCTAGAGCCAGACATCCTGGAATGTGAAGTCAAGTGGGCCTTAGGAAGCATCACTACGAATAAAGCTAGTGGAGGTGATGGAATTCCAGTGGAGCTATTTCAAATCCTGAAACATGATGCTGTGAAAGTGCT
>NW_011494606.1:1142867-1146275 GCF_000754665.1 Bison bison bison
AAAAGCAAGAGAGTTCCAGAAAAACATCTATTTCTGCTTTATCGACTATGCCAAAGCCTTTGACTGTGTGGATCACAATAAACTGTGGAAAATTCTGAAAGAGATGGGAATACCAGACCACCTGACCTGCCTCTTGAGAAATCTGTATGCAGGTCAGGAAGCAACAGTTAGAACTGGACATGGAACAACAGACTGGTTCCAAATAGGAAAAGGAGTATGTCAAGGCTGTATATTGTCACCCTCCTTATTTAACTTCTATGCAGAGTACATCATGAGAAATGCTGGGCTGAAAGAAGCACAAGCTGGAATCAAGATTGCCGGGAGAAATATCAATAACCTTAGATATGCAGATGACACCACCCTTATGGCAGAAAGTGAAGAGGAACTAAAAAGCCTCTTGATGAAAGTGAAAGTGGACAGTGAAAAGTTGGCTTAAAGCTCAACATTCAGAAAACGAAGATCATGGCATCCAGTCCCATCACTTCATGGCAGATAGATGGGGAAACAGTGGAAACAGTGTCAGACTTTATTTTTTGGGGCTCCAAAATCACTACAGATGGTGACTGCAGCCATGAAATTAAAAGACACTTACTCCTTGGAAGGAAAGTTATGACCAACCTTGAGAGCATATTAAAAAGCAGAGACATTACTTTGCCAACAAACATCCGTCTAGTCAAGGCTATGGTTTTTCCAGTGGTCATGTATGGATGTGAGAGTTGGACTGTGAAGAAAGCTGAGCGCTGAAGCATTGATGCTTCTGAACTGTGGTGTTGGAGAAGACTCTGGAGAGTCCCTTGGACTGCAAGGAGATCCAACCAGTCCATTCTAAAGGAGATCAGCCCTGGGATTTCTTTGGAAGGAATGATGCTAAAGCTGAAACTCCAGTACTTTGGCCACCTCATGCGAAGAGTTGACTTATTGGAAAAGACTCTGATGCTGGGAGGGATTGGGGGCAGGAGGAGAAAGGGATGACAGAGGATGAGATGGCTGGATGGCATCATTGACTCTATGGACGAGAGTCTGAGTGAACTCCAGGAGTTGGTGATGGACAGGGAGGCCTGGTGTGCTGCGATTCATGGGGTCACAAAGAGTCGGACACAACTGAGCGACTGAACTGAACTGAACTGGACTGATACCTTTTTGTGGCGTCATAGCTTCTTTTAAAAAAAAAAACACTCAGTAATCATATTCCATTTCTGGCTGTATCACAGTTTGTTTGTCCATTTATCTATTGAAGACATCTTGGTAACTTCCAGTTTTCAGTGATTATGAATAAAGCGGCTATAAATATTCATCTTCAGGTTTTTGTGTGAACATAAATATTCATCTCAATTGGGTAAATATTCAACAGTGCAGTTGCTGGATTGTACAGTAAAACTATGTTTAGCTTTTTAGAAACTGCCAAATTGTTTTCCAAAGTAGCTGTACCATCTTGAATTCCTAATGGCTCTCTAGTCTTATCAGCATTTCATAAGCGTCGGTTTTTTCTTAATTTTAGCCATTCCAATAGGTGTTCAGTGGTCTCACAGTTTTAACATGCAACTCCCAAAGGACAAAGATGTTGGCATTTTTTTCATATACATATTTGCTATCTGTATATCTTCTCTGCATTTTCAGTTCTTGGGTAGATTTGTAATCGTTTCCTTATTGCTGAGTTTTAAGAATTCTTTTTCTTGTATCATGAATATGTCTTTTATCAGAATATGTTTTGAAATATTTCTCCCAGTCTGACTTCTTTTCATTTTCTTAACTGTGTCTTTCACATGGCATAAGTTTTTAATTTTAATATGTCCAACTTACCAATTTCCTTTTTCATGGATCATAATTTTGGTGTTGTATCTAAAAACCTACCAAACCCAGGGGTGCCTAGATTTTCTCTTGAGTTTTCTTTTAGAAGTTCAATAGTTTTGTGTCTTATATTTAGGTATAATCCACTTTGAGTTAATTTTGCAACAGGTATAAGGTCTACATCTAGATTCATTTTTAGATGAATACTCTATTGTCACAGAGCCATTTATTGAAAGGACTATTCCTTCTCCACTGAATTGCCTGTGCTCCTTTGTCAAAGATCACTTGACTATATTTGTGTGGGTATATTTTTGGATCTTCTATTCTTCTTTCACCAATACTGTGCTGCCTGTATTATACTGTATCTTTATAGTAAGTCTTGAAATAGGACAGTATCAGTCCTCCGACTCTGTTCTTTTTCAGCATCGTGTTGCTGTTCTAGGTCTTAGCTTTTCCATATAATTTTTAGAATCCATTTGTCAATATCTGCTTGCTGATACTGTAATCAGGACTTTCATTTTTTTATTAAGTTATAGGTGACATACAATATTGTATTAACTTCAGGTATGCACATGATTCAATATTTGTATATATTGCAAAATGGTCCCCATTATTAACTAGTGTTAACATCCATCACCATACATAGTTACAGAATATTTTTTTCTTGTGATGAGAACTTTTAAGATCTATTCTCTTGGCAATCTTCAAATATGCAACACAATATCACCAACTATAGCCGACATGCTGTACGTTACACCCCATGACTTATTTATTTATAACTGGAAGTTTGTACCTTTAGACCCACTCTGTACCCATTTCACCAACACCTCAGCCCTTACCTCTGGCAACCACCAATCCGTTTTTTATATATGAGCTTAATGTTTTATTTTTCAGATTCCACATATAAGTGAGATCATATTTGTCTTTCTGACTTACTTCATAGGTCTCAAGGTCCATCCACGCAGTTGCAAATGGCAAAATCTCATCCTTTCTTATGACTGAATAACACTCATTGTGCACGTGTGTGTATCACACTCTCTTTATCCATTTAACCATAAATGGACACTTAGGTTGTTTCCATATCTTGGCTACTGTAAATAATGCTGCAGTGAACATTGGAGTGCTTATATATTTTCAAGTTAATATTTTCATTTTCTTCGGATAAATATCCAGAAGATTTGCTGGATTACATGGTAGTTTTATTCTGAATTTTTTAAGGACTCATTTTTTAAAAGAAGCAAATAATCACTTTTCTAAATAATACCTCAAAGCAGACTGATAAATTTCAATTATATTAGGGTCACTCTCTTTAATGACTAAATAACTAATATAAGTGAAAGTCACTCATTCGTGTCTGACTCTGTGACTGCATGGAGTGTAGCCTGCCACGCTCCTTTGTACATGGAATTCTCCAGGCAAGAATACTGGAGTGGTACCTCCCAGAATATTGGAAATAAAAGCAAAAATAAACAAATGGGACCTAATTAACCTTAAAAGCTTCTGCACATCAAAGGAAACTATTAGCAAGGTGAAAAGACAGCCTTCAGAATGGGAGAAAATAATAGCAAATGAAGCAACGGACAAACAACTAATCTCAAAAATATACAAGCAACTCCTACC
>NW_011494606.1:1146778-1174501 GCF_000754665.1 Bison bison bison
AGCATGTATACCTGTGGCGGATTCATTTTGATATTTGGCAAAACTAATACAATTATGTAAAGTTTAAAAATAAAATAAAATTAGAGAAAAAAAAAAAAAAAGAATACTGGAGTGGGTAGCCATTTCCTTCTCCAGGGGATCTTCCCAACCCAGGGATCAAACCCAGATCTCCTGCATTTCAGGCAGATTCTTTACCATCTGAGCCAACACAGAAGCCGATAAACAGGCCTAAAAGCACTTTAGGACTACTTTACTTATTAGGAACTATATTAAATACCCTTCTATATTAAGAAAAGCTGCTGCTGCTACTGCTCCTACATCGCTTCAGTCGTGTCTGACTCTGTGAGACCCCACAGACGGCAGCCCACCAGGCTCCCCCGTCCCTGGGATTCTCCAGGCAAGAACACTGGAGTGGGTTGCCATTTCCTTCTCCAATGCATGAAAGTGAAAAGTCAAAGTGAAGTTGTTCAGTCGTGTCCGACTCTTAGCGACCTCATGGACTGCAGCCTACCAGGCTCCTCCAGCCATGGGATTTTCCAGGCAGGAGTACTGGAGTGGGGTGCCATAGAGGATTAGAATATTAATGGTATAGAAAATAACCTATATGCCTAGCAATTAAGGTGAGATAAAATCTATAACAAAAATAAAATTATTGTATTACTTATTGTCGTATTTAAATATTTCTTCTATATTTTCCTCCTATTCAAGGTAGAGATACTCTATCAATATTTTACCTCAGAGCTTATCTTTACCAGTCTAAAAGGTAAATTTCATAATTCATAAACACATTTAGTTTTTCAAGACATGGTTAGAGAATTAAGGAAGACACTTTTTAAAAGGCTAGTATATGCAAATGAATATGAGTGTTCTGAATTTAGACATAATAACCACTTTGAATATAAGTAAACTTGAATAAACATTGCAATTTTTCCTACCTAGCATTGATAAATTTTTTTATCAATATAAAATATCTCGTAACAGTTTATAGTGTTTGAAATGAATGTTGAAAGATGCTTCTCTCCTTCCCCTTGTAGCTTTTAACATACAGCTAGAGTCAAATAAAATGCTTTGAGTAACTTTAAAACTGAAACACAAGGCAAACTTATTTCTTTCACATTGTTAACTAAACTAAGTCATCACCTTCCCTTCACAAATCCGAATTCTCCATGTATATTTCATAACCTATTAAGTCATCAAGTCAGTTACCACTGTGAGCCAGTCCCTTACTTAGAAACTGATGGCTGAGTTTAGTTTTTTAAGGAACCTGCATACTGTTACGGACTCTACAAAAGTGGTACTAATGAACCCATTTTCATGGCAGGAATAGAGGTATAGCTGTAAAGAAGAGACTTGCAGGGGAGGTGAGGTGGGATGAACTGAAAGAACAGCATTAACACATACACACTATCATGTGTAAAACGGGCAGAGAGTGGGAAGCTGCCGTATGGCACCAGGAGCTCAGCTCACTGCTCTGTGATGACCTAGACGGGTGGGATGGGGGCTGTTGGGGGGAGGCTTAAGACATAGGGGATATACATATACATATGGCTGATTCACTTCATTATACAGCAGAAACTAATACAATATTGTAAAGCAATTATATTCCAATAAAGAAAAAGAAATTGATGACTGTGAAGGGTCATCAAGGGATGTGAAGCAAAGGAGGGGGGCTAATATGACTAGAATAATCTTAACTTAGTAACATTAGGGAAGGCATAAAGAAAAAAGTTAAAAAGTGAAAAACCAGTTATAAAGTAGATTGCAGTAAGTAATAGAGGTGAAAAAAGTAAGGGTCAAACATATCATATAAAGATCGTAGCTATGAGAATAAAGAGGCAAGAATAGGTTCCATAGAAATTCAGAGTGAAGTATGAACAGAAATGAATACTTATTTGAATGTGAGGAAGAGAGGAATCTAGAATAACATTCAGGTTTCTCTCTTGGGTTAATGATTGAGGTAGTGGTTACAAGGATGTATACCTTGTCAAGATTCACGGAACATTACACTTAAAGTGGGTGTATTTTATGACATGTAGATTACATCTCAACACATTGATTTACGAGGAAACTTAAAGTATTAAAAAGCTATGTTTGACAGATTACCTGTCATCTCTCGTCTCTCCTTTATCAGGAACACTATGCTGCGCTGGTGGTCAGTGGCTGTTAGGATATGTTTCATAAAGACTTTCATTAAGTCTTCCTCCAGCTGCCACAGGATGGGATAACTTATTTCAACATTAAGATACTAACTAATGAGCGACAGAGCTAGTCTATGCTGAAGAGCAATTTTTTTTTCCAACAGCCCAGCATATCTGAAAAGAATTAAACTCTAAGTTCTGACCTGATAAGACTGCGGTGACTTGATATCTGTCACTAATTAGGGAGATGCACTGAAAAGTAGAAATAATACATCCAGAAGCACAGAAAAACTGGAAAATTTCACTCACTGTAGGTATATTCTAAATGTATTGTTATTTACTATTTATTTTCAAGCTGGGCTGCAGGGAGTCCATGATTTATTCCTTATTGCAGGTATAATTTTAAACTAAAATGATTATAACTGTTCCTAGCTCTACCTCTCAAGTATTCCCCTGGAGAATGAAATTAGTCTAATAATTTCTAATAAGTGTTGTTAAACACAAAGCTTGATTGAAGGCAAAAGGAGAAGGGGGCAGCAGAGGATAAGATGGTTAGACAGCATGACTGGCACAGTGGACATGAATTTAAGCAAACTCCAGAAGACAGTGGAGGACAGAAGAGCCTGGTGTGTTACAGTCCATGGAGTAGCAAAGAGTTGGACATGACTGACTGACGGAATGACAACAACACACAAAAAACCAATATCTTCAGTGAAATCTAATACTATAAGGCATGTTAGTAAAAATAGGGAAAAAACAGTATGCTCAGTAAATGCCATCATGAAGCACTTCAGAGATCTAGAAGACCTACTGATGCCCATCTGGCTTATGTCTATAATTCAAGCAAAACCAAAAAGAGGCACCAGGAATGGGAAAATTATTGCAATCCTTAGCAGGTACTTTCCTGGCAATCCTTCCCAGATCAGCAGCTAGTATTGACACCCAGAATGAAGTCTTTATGCTTTGAATAATTTTATTAAAGTAAAAATAGATTCATATTTGATCCAGAAGATTCCTCACAAAATTTCATTTCCATCTGCAAGGCATTTGACCAATAAACATGCCAGACATTCCTAGAAACACATTGACAAAGGGCACATGATTTTAAAGACATTCTCTAATCAAATAAAACAAGACTCCTTAAGTACAAACACAGGCTAATGAAGAGCGATATCCTACCTAGCCAAAGAAAGTATGAATCAGATTGTTAAAAAACAAAAACACTTGGAAAAATAACAGTAAGTATAGTGGAGTAGTACTGGCTTTTAAGAACAGTCTCTCCTTTTTTAAGAACACTCAGCTGCTTGTCTCTTCAAAGTACCAAGAGTGGAAAAGTTTTGGTCCAAAGGCTGACATTTAACTCATAGTTTGACTTTAATCTTTTTCCAGATTACTCATACATTTGTTCTTCCCCTAGCAGTCTCCTCCCAATGCCACATCTGCTTCCTATCTGCTAAAATACCTATAGAGGAACAATCTGTCCCCACTGACCAAAACTTACATCTCAAAAGGAAAATAAACTATTTCAGCGCATTTTATGCTTGCTTAATAAAACAGAGGAAAAACAAAATTTCCATATATGCATGTATACCACATAGTAAGAATTCTTCAATGCCAGTCAAATTTCTCTAATTAGAAAGTCCTCTCCCAAAAGTAAGATAGGTTTCACTCCTTCATACCAATGAAATACCATGTACTCTGTGATAACCTTAATGAAAAGCTCACTTGTTTTATACTGATCATTGAGAATTTTACTGAATAGTTTCTATGTGTCTAGCAGGCTAAAATGAAATGGAACAAATCAAATAGAATAAATCAAGTGTACTCACAAGGATTTAAATATACACAGTTAATAAACATAAATATCAATAAGCTAGATCAATAAGATATCAATAAGATAGATCAACAGAGAAGGCAATGGCACCCCACTCCAGTACTCTTGCCTGGAAACTCCCATGGATGGAGGAGCCTGGTAGGCTGCAGTCAATGGGGTCGCTAAGAGTTGGATACGACTGAGCGACTTCCCTTTCACTTTCCACTTTCATGCACTGGAGAAGGAAATGGCAACCCACTCCAGTGTTCTTGCCTGGAGAATCCCAGGGACGGGGGAGCCTGGTGGGCTGCCGTCTATGGGGTCGCACAGAGTCGGACACGACTGAAGCGACTTAGCAGCAGCAGCAGCAGTGAGATAGATGAATAAGATAATACCTAAGTGCTAAAGAATGAAGGACAGTTAAAGAAAGGAGCACACAATGATAGTGTATTTCTGATAAAATGATGAACTAAGTTTGTGGACTGAGGCTGTTGCTAAAAACAACTAAAAAATATAAATATGTTTTAAACAACTAAAAATAAAATATATTCTTAAAATCTTCTCAAATGCATCCATGACCTGCTAAAAATACATAAGAATTACACAGACCAAAAAAAAGAAAAAAGCAAAGGTAGGAAGCCAGAGAGGTAAGCAGGGTATTGAAACCCACCTTTTTGTTATGAGGGCACTTAGTGAACACAGTGAAGCTGAGCTCCAGCTTTCATGATCTTTAAAGCTGGAGGACAGAAGACAAATCCCAAGGGCCACCCAAATTGGAGAGTCTACCTGGAGACTTGTCCATAACCTTGAGACCCCAGGGGCTTCCCTGGTGGCTCAGAAGGTAAAGAATCTGCTTGCAATGCAGGAGACCTAGGTTCGATCCCTGGGTCAGAAAAATCCTCTGGAGAAGGGAATGGCAACCCACTCCGGTATTCTTGCCTCGAGAATTCCATGGACAGAGGAGACTGGTGGGCTACAGTTCATGGGGTAGCAAAGAATCAGACACAACTGACTAAGTCACATATACACTGAGACCCCAACGCCTAGAGTCTCAAAATGTGTTACAAACTTTTCTATCCACTACCCCAGGAGTATAGCTTATCTCAAAACTTGGGGCTAAGGTGAGGATGAAAATTCTTTCCTGGTTACTTGTAACCATAAACCACAATTTGCAACCTGAATCCACACTAAATGGGTGGTCTAAATTATTTCAAGAGGAGAAGTGATATTTTGAAAAAGTCGAAGGCTTGTTATGCCTATAGGCATCTGACAGAAACAAAACTTCTCCATGGAGAAACCTACCTTTAAACAAGACCTCAAAGAATTCCCAAAGACAGGTGCTAAGATAAATAAACGGTTCACAGTTCAGAAGGAAATAAAGCACTCTAACAGCCAGCAAAAACAATAGGTGACCCTATCAAACTTGTGACTTCTTCATATAAAACGATCATCAAACAGAATATAAAAATTATATTTCAAGAAATTTGAAAATATGAGTAAGCTCCAAGAAGATCTGAAAAGGCACAGATCTTCTAGAGGTAAAAAAAAATTTTTAATTAAAATAAAAACGTCAAAGGCAGGGGATGGAGATAAAGGGAGTCAAGCATTTGCCCTATTTTTCCTGCACAAATTGTTCTTCAGGGTAACCAGAAAGCTAGTAAAAGTTTTCTCTAAAGAAGAAACATAGATTTAAAAATGAAGAATGACAGAATATCATCTTGTAATCCCTATAGAAAGAATGGATCCAGACAACAATCATCAATGACTACTATATACTTCAGCAAAAAGATGATGGGGAACTTTATTAAAACTCGCTGAACCTAATAATACTGTTGAACCTAATAATCACTTTTAATATTACAGCAAGCAAAACTAACACATATTCTTTTCATATATTTTTTTCTCCATTTACATTTTCTTTCACTTCCCTGTTTCTTTTGGTGCTCCAAACATCTAGGTTTGATACATGTTAATTAATGCTAGTCACTGGAATTTTTAGTGCATGATGGTAATAAGGGTTCTTAGAAATGAACTGCTCTAAAGAATCTCAAGATCTCTTCTAATAATAAGTCGCTATGTTTTTCTTATGATGGAAAAAAGTTTTCACATAGCAGGAAAAAGAACTCCAAATTTCCCTTGGGGGAAGCCCTTAAAGTACTTTAACCTATCCACCACAACGTTTAAAAGATTCTAATAACTTGAGAAGATAAAGCAACAACAGATAGAAATAAATAGAAGGCCATGGATAAAGTCAAAAGGAAAGTGAAAAGGCAGAGAGTTAAAGAGTTGACAGATGTAATACAGAAAAACGTTAAACTGTCTCTCTACATACCTTTTGTTACAACAATGCCATTGACAACAATTCAATCAGGAGAATATCTGTCTCTCTGCACTTGACTGACAGAGACACTAGCACAGAGTTGAGTGTCTCAGAATTGCAGATGACAATTCTGTAAGTTTTTTCAAGGCTACAATGTTCATTTTCTAGCAATAAAATGAAAAACGGAAAGAGATATATCCAATTGAATGCAGAGTTCCAGACAATAGCAAGGAGAAATAAGCAAAGAAATAGAGGAAAACAATAGAATGGAAAAGACGAGAGATCTCTTTAAGAAAACTGGAGTTACCAAGTGAACATTTCATACAAAGATAGGCACAAGAAAGGACAAAAATGGCAAGGACATCACAGAAGCAGAAGAGATTAAGAAAAGGTGGCAAGAACAGAAGAACTATATAAAAAAGCTCTTAATGACTCAGTTAACCATGATGATGTGGTCACTTACCTAGAGCCAGACATCCTGGAGTGTGAAGTCAAGTGAGCCTTAGGAAGCATCACTACTAACAAAGCCAGTGGAGGTGATGGAGCTACAGATGAGCTATTTCAAATGCTAAAAGATGATGCTCTTAAAGTGCTGCACTCAACATGCCAGCAAATTTTGAAAATTCAGCAATGGCCACAGGACTAGAAAAGGTCAGTTTTCAGTCCAATCCCAAAGAAGGGCAATGCCAAAAAATGTTCAAACTACCACACAATTGTGCTCACTTCACATGCTAGCAAGGTAGTGCTCAAAATCCTTCAAGCTAGGCTTCAAGAATTTCCAGATGTTCAAGCTGGATTTAGAAAAGGCAGAGGCAACAGAGACCAAATTGCCAACATCCGTTAGATCATAGAAAAAACGAGGGAATTCCAGAAAACCATATTTCTGCTTCCATGACTATGCCAAAGCCTTTGTGCAGATCACAACAAACTGGAAAATTCTTCAAGAGACAGGAATACCAGACCACCTGACCTACCTCTTGTGAAATCTGTATGCAGGTCAAGAAGCAACAGTTAGAACCAGACATGGAACAATGGACTGCTTCAAGATTGGGAAAGGAGCACATCAAGGCTGTATATTGTCACCAGGCTTATTTAACTTAGATGCAAAGTACATCATGAGAAATACCAGACTGGATGAATCCCAAGCTGGAATCAAGACTGTGGGGAGAAATACCAACAACCTCAGATACGCAGATGGTATCACCCTTATGGCAGAAGGTAAAGAGGAACTAAAGAGCCTCTTAATGAAGGTGAAAGAAGAGAGTGAAAAAGCTACCTTAAATTCAACATACAAAAAACTAAGATCATGGCATCTGGTCCCAGCACTTCATGGCAAATAGATGGGGAAAAAATGGAAACAGTGGCAGCTTTTATTTTCTTGGGCTCTAAAATCACTGCGGACGGTGACTGCAGCCATGAAATTAAAAGATGCTTGCTCCTTGGAAGAAAAGCTATGACCAACATAGACAGCATATTAAAAAGCAGAGACAACAATTTGCAGACAAAGGTCCATCTAGTCAAAGCTGTGGTTTTTCCAGTAGTCGTGTACAGATGTGAGAGTTGGACCATAAAGAAGGCTGAGCGCCAAACAATTGATGCCTTCGAACTGTGGTGCTGGAGAAGACTCTTGAAGAGTCCCTTGGACAATAAAATGATCAAACCAGTAAGTCCTAAAAGGAAATCAACCCTGAATATTCAATAGGAAGGACTGATGCTGAAGCTGAAGCGCCAATACTTGGCCACCTGATTCGAAGAACTGACTCACTGGAAAAGACCCTGATGCTGGGAAAGACTGAGGGCAAGAAGAGAAGGGTGTGGGAAGGGAAGAGGTAGATATTTAGATGACATCACTGACTCAATGGACATGAGTTTGAGCCAACTCTGGGAGATAGTAAAGGACAGGGAAGCCTGGTGTGCTGCAGTCCATGGGGTTGAAGAGTTGGACACAACTTAGTGACTAAACAACAACAAAAAAAGAAAAAACGAAAACATAGCTTCTGTCTCAGGTGATTTATAGTTACTCTGATTACTGAGGGTAGCTTTCAGGACCTGGTAATGTTCTTGTAATGCTAATCTGTGACACTAAAATCAAATTTAAAATGACAAAGAAAGTTCTTAATGACATATTTCCTTTTACTGAATTGATATGTGAATGCAAATAAGCCTCCTTAAATTTACAAAAGAAAAAAGGACTCTTTGCAATCTCAAAATAAGATAATTCTCAAAGACATGCTCATTTTAGTCACTTTCAACCTTTATATTGTTTACTAATTATATTAGCTATGAAGCAGGCTAAATAATATCCCACATACAAAGAGATCTAAATTCAGTACTGAGTAAATAAGCAGCTCTCTGAGAAAACAACAACCTGATGTAGCATTTGCCAGTTTCCACGGTGTACCTATTTCCAACATGGCTGATTTCAAGCTAAGAGGATGATGTTGCTGAGGTGATGAGATGCACAGAAATTGTTCTGGCGAGCCAGTATAAGCTGCCTCCAGCACACCACTGCAGACCAAGTTCCTTTTACAGTTAGTGGAAGTGAGGCAGGAGACAGATGGGTCCCCTCAAGGTAAAGCAGTTGGAGATTCATTCTCTATGGAGGGAGACTCCAAGAAGATAATAGCAAGGCAATTAAGGAAGAAGGCTGGGCCCTGCCTGGACCACATATCCCTCATTCCTGAAGTCAGGAGACCTCTCCAACCACACAAGTGTAGAAAAGGCTCCTTGCAGGGCAAAGGGGAAGCAATGTCAAGGGACATTCTATCCAGATACCTTGCATTCTATCCAGATACCTTGGCTAAGAAATGCATGCATACACACGGAAGGATCTTGAGATATACCAAATATAGACTGTGAACCAGGTAAATAAAAATGATTGGCCAAAGGAAAACTGGAAGAAACAGCCCATATAAGTGATTTAAACTGCCACACAGGCGCATCTCAGGGACTCTCCTTCTGAGTCTGCCTATCCACACATACTGTATTCTTTTTCCTCTTAATAAACACTTGTTTCACTGCTTTTTGCCTTTGTGGAAATTCTTCTCTGCAAAGCCAAAGGGCCAGGGCCTTGCCACTGACCACTGGTGTAGTGGCTAGGACCTGGCGCTTTCACTGCCATGACCCAGCCTCAGTTCCTGGTTGGGGAGCCAAGCGCTGCTCCAAGCAGTTGCAGGCTGGGGCCACCCGAGATCATTCTGTCATGAAGTGACTTTGTTTTTTGGAGGAACTTCCTCCTAATGATGGTTTTACAATATTTTTGAACTTTTTATCAACGTACAATACACAGTAAGACTACAAATCACAAGTACACAGCTTGATGATTCTGAACAAACTGAACATACCATGTAACCAGTACCCAGATCAAAATATCACCCACACTCGGACGCCTTTGTGTCCTCTTACAGCATACCTCCCAAAGGTAACCACTCTCCCGATTCTAACACTACAGATCCAGATTTCCTGTTTTAGATAAAAGTGTACATATGCATTTGTTTGAATCTGGCTTCTCTTGCTACACATTTTGGTTGTTTGTTTTGTTTGGTTTTTTTGAGATTCACCCACATTGTCTGCAGCTGCAGCTTGATGACTCTCATTGCTGGGTAATATTCCATTATGTAAACACAGCATTCAATTTACTTCCTCTATTCTACTATTAGCGGACCTCTGTCTTGTTTGCAGCCTGGGGTTATTATAAACAGGGCAACTAAGAATATTCAGGTGGACATGTTAAGCGTTTCTATGGAGTATAAACCTAGCAGTGGAACTGCTGAGTGTAAAGTACGCTATTAAGAAGCTCAGCTTAACAGACGCTGCCAGAGTTTCACAGGATGGTTTTACCTAGTCACACTCCTACTAGCAGGTATGAGAGCTTCGGTAGCTTCAGTTCTTCGCCCATACTCCTCATGATACGTTAGATGTTGACAAATCATACAACCCTGTCTTCTTTTAAAATATTAATTTTTCTGTATTTCAGAAGCTGCTAATACTGGCTGGGCATCAGAATCATTTGTGAAGCTTATTGAATACTTAGAACCCATCCAGATCTAAATCAGAATCTCTAGGAGTAGGGTCATAGATGAATAATTCCTAATAGTTCTGCAGGTGATTCTAATACAAAGTCAACATTTGAGACCACCGACCTAAACTTCAATATCCCCTTAAAACTACAGATTTTAACGTGAACTTCACAACTCCTTGCTAATATTGGGAAAGGATTCACAATTCTAAGGAGAAAGATGATTTCTCCAGACTCACATTGTGATATACTAACCCACTTTCACAAAAATAATATGTGAAAAAAGATGCATATTAATTATGACACTGCTTGTAATAACAAAAAAAAGGCAAACTATCTAAATGACCATCAATAAGAGACTGATTAAATAGAGAGTGATCCATATAATGAAATTAAATGCAGCCATTAAAAAGAATGAGATGTACACGTAAGGCTGATATACATGTGATATATAACTAACTGCCTTAGTTAAAATTCTGAGATAACTTCCATGCCAGTTGATAAAACACTGCTGTTCTCAAAACACCTAAATGCCCCTCCTCACTGTCCCACTCTCAGCCCTGAGGTGCCCCGCAACACCTATTATTTTGGCAGCAAAAATATAACCCTTGACACAGCAGGGGCCTCATGATCCAATTTAGCATCTATTTGGACTATACCAGTGTCCATGCATGAAAAAAAAAATCTTTTGAAACTTTACCTGACTCCATAATTATGCAACAAAAAATCTTAAGTGTATAATGAGATTAAACCAGCAGTCTTCTTTATAGCTGTTCCTTTTGCCTTTTTTTCCTAATTATAAAAATTTTTTCCTCACCCCTAATACAGTGAGGAAATTTAATAATAATAAAGTGAGGAAATTTAGAAAAGTATAAAATCAAAATTTGGCAAAAAAAAAAAAAGAAACCATGTGAAATCTTTCCTCCTAAGGACATATAGGTAAACTGCCATATGAAAAGAGCAACGCCTCCACTGTTGGACAGACACTTATGTTTTTGTCTTGAGCTGCTATTAAAAAAATCCTGTGATGAGTATCCTTGTAATATTCGTTTGGGAGGGTTTTCAACAAAGTACTACAAACTGGGTAGTTTAAACAACAGAAATTCATTTTCTGATAGTTCTGAAGGATAAACGTCCAAGATCAAGGTGTCAGCAGGGTTTACTTTTCTGAGGCCTATCTCTTTGGCTTGGAGATGGCCATCTTCTCCCCATCTCTCCACATGGTTTTTCTTCTGTTTGGTGTAGGTGTCCTAATTTATTCTTATCAAGATTAGGATCCACCATAAGACCTCATTCTACCTTAATTACTTTTTCAAATGCTGTGTTCCCTAATAAGGTCATATTCTCAGGTACTAGGAATTAGGACTTCAACATATGAATGTGCAGGGTGAGGGGAGGACACGATTCATTCAGCCCATAACACTTGCACATAGATCTTATGTATATATTTTTTTCAACTTTTTATTTTATGTAGGAGTATAGCTGATTAACAACGCTGTGGTAGTTTCAGGTGGACAGCAAAGAGACTCAGCCATACATATTCTTCTTTAAACTATTTATTCATACATATTCTTAGGTTTGATCCCTGTATCCCTATCCATCACTTCCCTTTCTGAATCATGAATTGACAAAGTATCTATCTCTTATTCAAATGGCAGTTACACTAAATTTCATTTCCTGCATGATCCAGACAGGATGACTGTAAGAGTTCAGTAGGAAACTGGTATTCGTGAATACACATTTCCCTTAAGATTTCATCAGAACATCAAACATTCATTGCAGCACTTTTGACCTTCCCAACCAAATTAAAATATGATAGCATAAAGCAACATTGCTACTTGTTTCTTTATTTGAACAAAAGAGTCCTGAAATCTCTCATTTCATTTTACAATCAAGTCACAAGAATAATAATAATGTAGCCATTCAGGAACCATGGGACTCTTCTCTAAACTAAACAGCATCATTTTATAGTACTATGTAAATTGTATTCCTTCACTCATGAGGAACATGGCAATTTCTATATATTCAGGTTATCAAATAATAATTCCTAGTGCTGGTTATCTAGTGCACATGGGCATGGTTGCATAGTTAGAAGGGTTTTCACTTCATGTTACAATCCTTTAGTTATCTGCAGCCTTTGGGAAAAGGAAACTTTATTAACAGTAACGTGCAGTTACTACAATTTTGTTTCAATTGTTAATATGAAAAAGAAAGGCTTAAAGGGCATTGCGTATGATAGGCACTGAGACTATTGCTAAGGGCAGAAAGATGAGTAAAACTGAACTGCTACTCTTAAGATAATTACATTCTGATAGGAGAGACAGTATGTAGATAAAACATCTACACACATACAGGCATGTATACATATATATATATATATATGGTAAATGTAGGGGTATAAACACAATGTCCCAGTCTGTCTTTCAAAAAGCAATACAAAAACTATAAGAACAACAGGCAAATTACATAAAATCAATACCCAAAACAAAAAGAGAATGCTCAAGCATCAAGTTACCTATATAAGTAGGTCACACAGAAGGACACTTTGGAAAAAATCTTGCACAAGAGAGAAATGGGGAACTAGTAGTGGACTAATCCACAATCATTTCCAGAAAGAGAAATTCCACATTTGGTGTAAAAATATTGGAAACGTTCCAATAGCTCTTCCAGCACTACACAGAATGGACTTTTAAAAGCACATGATTTGCAGTCGCAGTCTTCAAAAACACATTGCTTTTGAGATGGTAGGAAGGAAGGTAGAAGAGAGGTCTTTAGAAATTGGATGGTGAAGATGAAAATGGGCAAGGAGCAAAAGGGGAAAATGCAAGACAAAAGAGAACCCAAAAAATAAAGAATAGAATGAAGATACACAACCCCTTCTCCCCAAAATTCACACACACACACACACACACACACACACAAACACACCATACTTGGCTTGGCTACACTGACAGAAGAAGACACCCTTGACCTAAGAGTCTTGTAAATCACCCACACTCACAAAGGAAATAGGCAAAAATAGACTACATATCTCTAAAATATTTTAAGACTAGAAAATGAAACCCATTCAAACTGATGAAAATTCCCTTCCCCTTCAAAAACAAACATGAAGAACAAGGAAACTGTAATACAACATTCCACACTAAATTAAATATCCTCAAATAAGCACATTAAAGTATAAAAAACCCACCTTGAATATAAAATTCAAAAACTAAAAGCGAAAATGGACAATAAACAGGAAGAAACAAAAACAGGGTTGACCGAGCTTGGGAAAGAAATGAAAGGAAAAGACAAAATCATTGCAGAATCAAAGTCACCAAGGGAGACCAGATCCAAGTAAATTCTTACTAAGGGACATTTAACAAAGCCAGAAAAAACAACCCAGAGAATGAAGACGAGGCAAAGAAATGAAAAGGATCAGAAGTAAAGTGGTTGGAATAGAAAAGACCAAAGACGAAAGCAATGTGCAATAGGAGAGTCTAAAGATAAGAACAACTGAACAGAACTAATACTTAAAACTATAACCCAAGGAAACTTTCTGGAAATAAGGAAAGACCAAACTGTACATATTGAAATGGACCAACAGGTACTTGGGAAAAGTGAACCAGGACAATCAATTTGATACGACAAAGGTCCATATAATCAAGCTATGCTTTTGGAGAAGACTCGAGAGTGCTGGTGAAACTCCAGGAGATTATGAAGGACAGTGAACCCTGGCATGCTACAGTCCATGGGGTCGCAAAGAGTCAGACACAACTTAGCGACTGAACAACAACAATCCTAATAAAACTATTAGACGTAACCTCTAAGCATAAAGATGACAGCTGAAATCAGACTGGTACTATTTGCCCTAAACATAACTTAACAATGCAAAGTAGCAAAAGTGATCTATTAAAAAAAAAAAAAAAAAAACCTCATGGAAAAAATGAATAAAGCGAGAATTTCATTTTTCTCATGCTTTTTTTTTTTTTAAAATAGATCACACTTTTGCTATTTTGCATTGTAAGTTATGTTTAGGTGGGGCTTCCCTGGTACCTCAGGTGGTAAAGAATCCACTGCAATGCAAGAGACTTCCTGGGTTGGGAAGATCCCCTGGAGCAGGGATAGGCTACCCACTCCAGTACTTTTGGGCTTCCTTGGTGACTCAGACAGTAAGGAATCTGCCTGCAATTCAGGAAACCTGGGTTCGATTTCTGGTTTGGGAAGATCCCCTGGAGGAGGGCATGGCAACCCACTCCATGAAGAATCCCCATGGACAGAGGAGCCTGGTGGGCTACAGTCCACGGGGTTGGAAAAAGTCAGACATAACTGAGTGACTAAGCACACAGCACAGTCCTTCAAGTATCAAGGTTAAGATTTCAGAATGTTCTGTACCCATGAACCTTCTGGAGGAATATACTGGATGAGCTTCACCCACTAAGAGATGACTGAGGAAACCTGACTAGCACAGACGATGCACGTTCAATAATTAATTAGAGACCTAAGACTCTGTGACTCTCTAAAATAGAGGCATGAATCCAGGTGAAAGAACAACATGCTATGTATGTTATATAATGGGTTTTATGTGCAGTAAAGTAGAAATAATGCAGCTGAGCAAAACGAAAGGTGGGAGAAGAAGAAAGACAGTAAAACAAGTTCGTGATTACTGAAGTTTTAATGGGGTTAGATAAGTTGATACTTAAGTAGCATCCCAAATCACCAAGGCAAAGATAGGCTTTTTACATAAGTATCTCTGGGACAACTGGGTAGACACTTGAAAAACTAAACTTCAAACCTCATGCTATTCCCCCCTCCAAAAAAATAATAACCTCCAGGTGGATCAGGGAGCTAAAAATACAAATACTAGAAATGCCACAGAAACACTCGGGGAAAAAAACACGTGTGAGTTCATCTATACTACACATGTATCTGCTGATATGTGCAAAAAAAACATGAAAATAAACCAGAAATTAATAAGGTTATCTAAAAGAGTGGGTGAAAAGAGGATGGAAAGGAAGGGGGTTGAAATTGAGGTAGAAAGAATAGGCAAGTAATCTCTGAGTGATCCCTTTTTTCGTAGTTGAGTTTGGGGACTATGTTACAGTTACACAACTGAAAAATCAGTATATCAGATTAGCAAGGCTGGGGGAGAACAACAAAAAGTGGAAACAAACAAACAGATAAATCTTACTGCTTAAACGAATAACATAATCACACTGAAAGGGTAGAGGAGAACTAACCCAAACAACTTTAAACACAGTTTTCTGATTATATACTTTTAGGCTAAACACAAAACACTGTACAAAAAAAAAAAAAAATTTGAGGGAATTACCCGGCAGTCCAGTGGTTAGGACTCAATGCTTTCACTGCTGTGGGCCTGGGTTTGATACCTGGTCAGGAAACTAAGATCCTGTAAGCCGTGCAGCACAGTGAGAAAAATAAGGGTTACAAGTTTTACTCCTCCCACAGAAGTCTGGGTTAGCAATTCTCAAACTACTTTCAATATATTCAAGGACTGAGCAAATAAGTAAATATATTATACATAATGGGGAGTCCATGTCAGAGAAAGCAATTGCAAATATGGAAAAGGATTGTGGTAGATGGCTAACATCAGTCCTAAGGAATTGAAATGTAATTCAAAGTTTCATTAATGAATTCATGAAGTTGTCAGTATAAAACTATAGTTTTAAATGTATACAGATAGACAAATAGATAAATGTATACAAGACACACATACACATTTCCTGATTCTACCCATAGAGAAGGCCTAAAAGCAATGACAGCCCAGTAACCACGACCATGTCTGACACTCAGATCTTGATTTCTAAATATTATTTTCCACTAAAAGGAATCAGAACCCCTGTAAAGATGAGCTTGGAACATCTAGTGTGCCAGAAAGTAAGAACGCTCAAAGAATGACGACATATCAAAAGGCGACAGGAGACAGCTTAACAAACCCAGGAAAATATGAGCATTAAAATACAGTTAACCCTTGAACAATGTGAGTTGAACTGTGTACTTATAAGCAGATATTTTTCAGTAGTAAATATTATAGTACTACACAGTCTGTGGTTGATTGAACCTGAGGATGCAGAGGAACCTCAGATACAGAGAGCTGACTGTAAATCATCAGCAGATTAACCCCTGTATTGTTCAAGGGTCAACTATCAATATAGTAGTAAAGGACTAAAACCTTCTCTTTCCCTGTATATTAAACTTTCCTTAAGGTAGTGACTAGAAGTTATAATTCCTGAGGGCTGAAAGCATGACTCCTTCTAGAAAATACCAGTGCAGTTTAACAGTTCGTAACTTGAAAGGTCATGACTCCAAGGATCAATGCCATAGTGGCAAGACGAAAGAGGGTGAGTGAGGCACACATGCTTACCAAGACTACAGGGAAGTGAATTCAGACTTAGACCCAGGTATGTATATATAGGCTATCCTAGAGTATTCATATGTTCTTGATAAATATGACTCTGAAACGTGATAGAAGAACCAGGCTGTGAAAGAAGCAAGAATCTCTGTTATCTAGGTCAGTCAGACAGATGGTACTGTGAGGTGAGGGAGATGGGGAGCATCACATTTGCACGCGTGCACGCACGCACACACACAAACATGAAATGGGATGAAATGATCCAAAGTGAAGAGGCTAGTAACAGTGAGCCCTGACATGAGTGTGTGCTAAGATCTGAAAGTGGAAATGAGTGTATTTGGGTATCGCTTATGCCCCTGCTTCTCCTGACAACAGAACACTTCTTTTCTGCAGCAAACCCAATCCACAGTATTGTCCTGGGGGATAGAGAACATATGTCTCTATGAGCACTGAGTGTGACCTTGAGCATTCAGCGTGACCTATATGCCTGTGGCCGGAGTGATTAGTTCCAACTGGACATTTGACCTAAATAACAAATAAGCACAATCAGAATCCTCTGTGACAGTGCTTCCCAGACTATAACGTACATTTGAATTACCCAGGGATCTCTTAAAAAGGAGGATTCTGATCTAGTAGGTCTACAATAGCACTTGAGATTCTGGATATCTGATAAGATCCCAGTGATATTGATACTACTGATCCAGAGCCACAGTTTTGAACATCTGGGCTCTTCAAAAACTTTTTGTCATGTATATTGAGAAAACTCTAATTTAAAAAGAAACATTCACTTCAATGTTCATAGCAGCAATATTTACAATGTTTAAGACACGGAAGCAACGTAAATGCCCATTGACAATGAATGGATAAAGAAAATATATAAAAGAATATTACCCAGCCAAACAAAGAATGAAATAATGCCATTAGTAGCAACATGGATGGGTCCAGAGACCATTATACTAAGTGAAGTATGTCAGACAGAGAAAGACAAATACCATATGCTATCACTTATGACACAAATGAACGTTTTTTCAAAACAAAAACAGATTCACAGAAATAGAAAACAAACTCATGGTTATCAAAGGGGAAAAGGGCAGGGGGAGGAATAAAGTAGGCCTTTGGGATTAGCAGATACAAACTACTGTACATAAAATAAACAACAAGGTCCTACTGCATGGCACAGGGGACCATATTCATCCCTGTGGCTGAATAGGGAATGGAAAAGAATATATATATACACATACACATACAAACATACACATACACATATGTGTATATATATTCTTTTTCCTGTTCTTTTCCATTATGGGTTATTACAGGATGAATATGAGGAGATATATACATATATATATATGTATAATGGAGTCATTTTGTTGTACACCAAGAACTAACACAATATACTTTAATAAAATTAAAACTATACTTCAATAAAAAAAAAACCCTCAAAGAAAACATTTTGCCAGCATTATCAGGGAAGAAGAGCTCCTTACACCGGAGCGTCTAAGCTGATAAAACTGTGATACGAGGGCTGTGGGCTTTTGCACAGGCAGCAGGGGTGGTTTGTTTTATGTTTACGCTACTCACGTCTGTGAATGTTCTCTGTCATTAGATTGGGGCTTCATTTTCCCCAGATAGGGAGGTCTCAGGTGGCTCAGTGGTAAAGAATCCACCTGCCAGTGCAGGAGTTGCAGGAGATGCCAGTTCAATCCCTGAGTGAGGAAGATCGCCGGGAAAAGGAAATGGCAGCCCACTCCAGTATTCCTGCCCGGAGAAGCCCATGGACAGAGGAGCCTGGCGGGCTACAGTCCACGGGATCACAAAGAGCGCACACGCAGGCGTGCTGTCATCAGATTATCTACTTGTAGAAAAAAAAGGCATATATATCTCCTCTTGTCACTACCCACAATGCCTTATTTGATGTTTTATATAGAGAAATGCATAAACAATGTTCTTCAGAAAGCAACTGGGAAGAAATTTTAAAGTCTTTAAATGAAACAGATGGAGGAGATATTTTAATGAAATTGTAGAGGATGAGAAAGAGGAGGATCAGTTATTAGCTACCATGCTCTGGATATCCCTAAGGTAGTCCTACATCCTAAACCCATGCAGCTATAAAAACACTCTCAGGAGGACTTCCCTGATGGTCCAGTGGTTAAAAATCCCCCTTGCAATGCAAGGGACATGGGTTCAATCCCTGGTGGGGGAACTAAGATCCCACATGCCATGGAGCAACTAAGCCTGAGGTCCACCACTACAGAGTCCACGCGCTGCGACCAAAGATCCTGTGCGATGCAACGAAGATCCCACGTGCCCCAACCAAGATCCGACACAGCCAAATAGATGAATACACACTTGAAGAAAACACTCTCATAATCCCTCAAGCAGGTTATTTTGGAGAATCACAAGCCAATATCCTAGAAGTGCAAAACTCCAAACTTCAAAGATAAGATCAAAGGAACTAGCCAAAAAATATTACTAATTTGGCTTACACTATTCAGTGCTTCCCAGGAGATTCCTCAACTAAGAACTATGATCTTAACATAGGGCCTACAACTGACACTGTCAACTTCTTTTTAAACCATAAGAAGGAAGTCTTGTCAACAAACAATTCCCAGAGACTATTCGGCAGTTGTAAACTACTCGTTAAGATATCTTGGAGTATATAATTAAGCCACTGCGATATCTTTTTAAGTGCCCAGGACAAACAAATCTAACTGGTTCACCTCCCTTCAAGACAGGAATATAGAAATAACCTCCTTATTTATAGAGAATCCCAACTCCCATACTTGGATATCAGCAAGATTTTTTGAAGGGGAAGATGCCCAAGGCCTGATTGTAAGTTCAGTGCCTATCAAGTTCAGGCAATAATCTTCCTTCCAGCTCAAGCTAGGTTTCACCACATCATAACAGTCAACTTTAATCCTAAAAATGAATATGGAGAAAGCAAATAATTCACCCCATCTTACACACACACACACACACACAATTCCTACAAGGTAAACTCTTACAAGGGGACGTGCATACATAAGAGTCCCAGGTTCTCTTATTTTTCTTTCAGGTCACCCGGTCTCCAGGATGGGAGTGTTTTCTTAAGCTTCATTGTTCCCAAGGAGGGAGGTCTCGGTTTTCCAATTCTTTGGCCAGTGAGTTGAAAATCTAATCCAGGAGAGATATACTAGGAAGCCTGATTGTAGATGCATACCTAAACTGCATTCTACTATTTTGTACTCCATTTATCCGACCGCTGTATCTTTCCATTGATTCAAAGCTTAAAGCAGAAGAGAAAGGGTGTGATTAACTATCACCCTTCAAATATCAAAAGTCAACAGCTTCTATAGAAACATACAATTCTTATAAATGTGCTCCTAAATAACTTAACACACCTTTTAGATAACATGTACTTTTCCATAAGAAACAGGAAAATGTATTTTTATTTTGAGAATGACATGATCCTGCACCCTCAGACATGGACTCAAGAATGACTCTATGTAGGCATATTTGGGTATATTAAAAGCATCCCAATAATTTACTCATACATTCATAATGTTCTCTTTTCACTTTAACCCATCACTAAACCTGTGTTATACTGTTATATCTTTCTCTAGCCAGAATTTTCTGGTTTAACTAGCTTCTTCCTCAATCTCTTCAATAAATATTAGAGTACATTAAATCACAGTTTTTGAAGGAATTTCTATAGGGAGATAAAGTATGTAAAGACAGAGCATGGAGATTTCTGGACAAATAACATGATCCTGAAGTGGATTTTTACAATAGATTTTTAGCTCATTTCTAAACGGTTTATTTTAAATATCAGGAAGGCTTTTGACAGCAACTGCACATCTACCAATTCAGGATTAGATTTAAGTCCCTTGTTCTTAGATTCAAAAATACAGTATTGTTAATTTAAGGGAATTTTCATCTTCTATACACTAGACAGATCGCAAAGATGATATACAACATGATAATTTGAAAATACAGTAGAAGGAACTTGCACTTTTGGCTATGGGGTTATCAGACTCAATTTCTCAATGTAAACAACTATAAAACTGACAAAATATTTGAAGCAAGCATTGAACAACAGACAGGATAGATGTGATCCTCAGAGAAGAGAAACACATGAAAGCCACTTTAATCTTGCTTTCTGCCTGGAGGCACTTCTCAGATCACAGAAAAGGAAGAGGAGTTAAAAAGAGGACACAAGTCTCACTGCGTGGATCAAACAGAGGTCAGAGTTTGGGTCTGCTGAGGCTGCTGGAATCTGGGGCAGAGGGCTGGACAGTGGAGAGTAAGGAGTTGTATAGGGAAGAAACCCCAAAAAATATGCATAGAGGTCTTGGCTGAAATAATATGCACCAACATAGTGCGGCCCCAGGAAGCCTAGTGAATTATAACCACTGAGGGACCATGAGGTGAAAGTGTACCTATTAGCGTAGAGAGCTCGGAGACACTGGAGTTCCAACCAGACAGAGACCACGGGGGCACCAGGCTAAACGGCTGAGGCCCCAGAAATGCTGTGCCTCAGGTGCTGGTCGCTCTATATTGGCAAACAGTGCTCAAATGTTCATATTTCTGCATGGGCAAAGAAAACTGGCACCTGGGCTCAAAGTGATGGCATAGTCAGAGATCTCTCAGGCGACACGGAATTTTATCTCCCACAACTGTGTGTTTACATTCCAAAGGTCATTTGACCAAGAAGCCCTCCCCATCTCTGTCTGTCTGTCTGTCTCTTGTATGCGTGTGTGTGAGCATGTATCTGTCTGTCTGTCTCTCCCTCCTTCTCTGGAGGGGAAGAGGTAAAGCTATACAAGCAGCTCCTACATGAGCTCCCAAACTAATAATGTTGTATTCCACTCAAGAGCTAGAAACCCTCACCCTGTACATGTGGGAGACAACTGCCCTCATCACATAAACCTGTGAGGAAAAATGCAGCATTGGAAACCAGTGCAAAGATACTCTACAGATAAATAATTGCTTTGCCTTTGATGGAGAAATCTTGTGTTTTCTGTCAAGATAAAATAAACATAGATGTAAAGCTTATTACTCTATGTGTAGAATAAGATTACTTTAGACCTGCCTGAAAAAATCCTAAAAATAAACCTGAACACAATCTGATTTTCCTGTACGTTAACTACCTTTAAAACAAAATTCAACAACTTTCAAATTAAGACAACAAAACACAGATTCTCAACAATGTAATATTCACAATGCCAGTAATGTAATAAAAAGTTGCCAGACATGAGAAAGCAAAAAAACTCAATATATGTGTCAAAAAGGAAAAACAAGTCACTATAAAAGCCTCAGAGATGACACAGCTGTTGGAATATTGGAATTAGTAGACAAGGACTTTAAAATGACTATTATACATATATTTATCAATAAGAGGGCTATCTTATCTTTGTGTTACATAATTTAGAAACTTCCTGAAACAGTCTTAGTTTTTCTTCAAAACAACACTTAATCTACTCAAATATTCAAAAAGTAACTGCTAAAATCTTAAGTCACTGAGGAAAGCTTTTAGTCTGGAAGATATCTGTTACAGTTTTTTCTAATAATCCAATTCCACCATAAAATAATTTTAATTTGGCTTCCTTGTTTTAGTTACTTTTTATTATTTTATATCCCAGGGGACAGCCATGCTGAATTAGCTGCAAACTGGGTCCTTAGACAACCAAACAAGATGACATGCTGAAAAGGGCTATTAAAAATTATCTATTAATATTGAAGAACATCAGCTTTAAACTTTGGTTTCTTTTTTTCATTAATTAAAAGAACAATAATTACATGCCTACCATGCGACAGATATGACTGAGACTATAATTAAGTTATAACTGGGCATACATCAAAATAGATAATACAGAACTCAAAGAGGTATGGTATAGATAATAGAAAAAGATAATAATTCTTCTTGTTTGGGGTTTGTATTTAATTATAAAGGATGAACAAAAGTTACTCCAGAAGATCAAATTTGAAAGTTCTGCAGATAGGAGTATATACTTGGGGTTTTGGCATGATTGATTTTGACCTTGCTTTTTTCCTAAAATTAACTGACTGGTTTGTTCATTCCTTTCAATATCTGTTTGCTCACCTCTGCTTTATTTTTATTTTTTTAAACAACAGAAATTTACTATCACACAGTTCTGGAGGCTAGAAGTCTGAAATCAAGGTGATGGTAGTGGTGTTGTTTTCTGAGGGCTGTGGAGGAAGAATCTGTTCCAGGCCTTTCTTCTTGGCCTGTAGATAGCTGTAGATAGCCATCCTTATGTTCACAAGACAGTCTCCCCGTGTGTGTGTGTGTGTGTGCGTCTGCTCAGTCATGTTTGACTCTTTGCAACCACATGGACTGTAGCCTGCCCAGGCTCCTCTGTCCATGGGATTCTCCAGGAAAGAATACTGGACTGAGTAGCCATTCCCTTCTCTGGGGGATCTTCCTAACCCAGGGATAGAACATGGGTCTCCTGTATTGCGAGTGGATTCTTTACTGTCTGAGCTACCACGAAGTCCCTCTATACCTGCCTCCAAATTTCATCTTTTTTATAAGAATATCAGTCTTACTAGATTAGAGCCCACTCTAATGTCTTCCTTTTAACTTCACTACCTCTGTAAAGACCATATTTTCAAATAAGGTTGGTTACATACTGAGGTACCAGGGGTTAAGAGATCAACATAGCAATTTGGGTTGGGGTGGGGGAAGGGTGGGGAGGTGGAATGGACATAAAACAGATACATAAACATTTTTGTTTCAAATTTGTACATCTCTTTTCATGAAAACCAAAACACTCTGCTGTACACCTAAAACTAATACATTATAAATCAACTGTACTTCAATTAAAACAAAACAACACAAGATGAAGACAAGAAGGGAATGTTACAGTCACTTACCTTTATTTTAAATGTTTATGTTCACTGTATTTGACATTGCTATTGCAAAATACTTCAAACGCTTTTTGGAAGTATTTTCTACAAGTTATAAGGAATAGCACCAGGGAAAGTTACTTAATATACTTTAAGTTTATTTCTAAATGCATTTTGGATTTACTCTACTTATATTTTGAATTTGTAGAACAAAACAAAATAGAAGTCATAAAACACACTGATCTCAATTTACCATGTGTTTCTCAACCTAGAAACAATCACCCAATATAACATACAATCATGAGTAATTTTAAGACCAAAATTCCCCCTTAGCAATATGTACCAAAAATGTCCACAACTTCTAGAACCTTCACATTAGCAAAACCCAAAAGGGCCTTTGACACATCAATACCTTAAAATGTTAATTTACTGCCATGAATAGCTATCAGCCTCTCAACTATGTATGTGTGAACCCAGTATGAGACTCGGTGTGCAAAACAGCCTGCTCACAGTGTCTTAGTTTAATTTTAGTTCAAGAATCCTTCCTTTAAGAAAAACTCACACATACACACATTGAATAAATTATTCTAACACAAAGGAAAATGAAACTTTAAGATTATAATAAGAATTATCCGGGGACTCCCCTGGTAGTCCAGTGGCTAAGACTCCGGCTCCCAATATTGAGACCCCACAGTGTTTTCTAAACTTTTTAAACCCAATTCATGGTGAGAAATATATTTACATTGTAATCCAGTTCCCAAATATCTATAGCAAAATAACATTCATACACAAACACATACAAATGTATACAAAGATACACCCATATATATTAAAACTGCAAACTTCTCATGAGACAGTGTTCACCCTTACAATGTGTGAGAAACTCTCAACATTTTCTATTCTGCTTTTATGGTTCCAGTCTTGAACTAAAATTGACTAGGATCCTTATATGGGTTTTGACTCAAAGTCTGGAAAACACAGATCAGTGGCATTTTTAAGTCAGCTGCACAACTTGCTAAAGATACAAATTCCTGAGCCCCATCTAAAACTACTGAATTAGAAGCCATGGAGGATGGATCCCCAAGCACTGCATTTTAGCAGGCTCTCCAGATGATCCTTAAGCATATTAAAGTTTGAGAACCCTTGAGATCTTTAGGATCTCAACTTGAGATCTATAGGATCATCAGGTGTTATTCAGACAAAGAGAGGTAGAAAAAAATATTATTGCCAGAAGCCATAGTAAATGCAAAGACTAAATGGGCAAGGGAGAGCATGATTATGTTTAAGGAGGTTCAGTGGAACACGGCAAGTTCACAGGGCTCTATGGGGAAACAGTGTGGATGAAGAGGTAGGCATGGTCCATTCTGCCACCTGCCTCTCCTAGTTGGTTCCATGCCACCTAAAGAACAATATATAAGTATACATTCTTAAAAAGGAAGGAAACTTTTATACATGCTACAACATGGACGAACTTGCAGCCATGAAACTAAATGATGCTTGCTCCTTGGAAGGAAAGCTATGACAAATCTAGATAGCATATTGAAAAGCAAAGACATCACTTTGGAGACAAAAGTCCATACAGTCAAAGCTATGGTTTTTCCAGTAGTCATGTACGGATGTGAAAGTTGGACCATAAAGAAGGCTATGCACTGAAGAATTGATGCTTTCGAATTGTGGTGCTGGAGAAGACTCTCAAAAGTCCCTTGGACTGCAAGGAGATCAAACCAGTCAATCCAAAAGGAAATCAAACCTGAATATACATTGGAAGGACTGATGCTGAAGCTTCAATAATTTGGCCACCTGATGCAAAGAACTGACTCACTGGAAAAGACTGAATCTGGGAAAGATTGAAGGCAGGAAGAGAAGGAGACAAGAGAAGAAGAGATGGTTGGATGGCATCACCGACTCAATGGACATGAATTTGAACAAACTCCAGGCGATAGTGAAGTACAGGGCAGTCTGGCATGCTGCAGTCCATTGGGTCACAGAGTCAAACACGACTTAAGAGACTGAACAGCAACCACATGGATGAACTTTGAGGACATCGTACAAAGTGACGTGCACCAATCACAAAAAGACAAATATTGCATGATTCCACATACATGACATAACTAGAGTAGTCGAAAGTTCAGAGACAGAAAGCAGAACGGTGGTTGCCAGAGCCTTGGGGAGGGAGAACGGTTGTTTAATGGGTGTAACGTTTCAGTTTTGCCAGATGAAAAGAGTTCTGTGCGATACAAGACTGACTGCACAAGGGTGTAGGTGCATTTATTAACACCACTCCATTGTGTGCTTTAAAAATGGTTAGGATGGTACTTCTATGAGTATTTTATCACAATTAAAAAATAATACCTGAG
This sequence comes from Bison bison bison, assembly GCF_000754665.1. Taxonomy (NCBI): domain Eukaryota; kingdom Metazoa; phylum Chordata; class Mammalia; order Artiodactyla; family Bovidae; genus Bison; species Bison bison. The sequence continues at coordinate 1,172,626 of NW_011494606.1, forward strand.
ACTAAGAGTCCTGAGTTGACACTTGACCTTGACTGGTATTTGACTCTTTTCCCAGGGATACGAATGTCTCCTTATTTCTGGGAGCAGTAGCAACCATTCCCTTTTAGGCAAGGAAAACACTCAAATTATAAATGTGTCTTCTTTTTTTTTTAAAGAAAAAAGCTTGTTAAAACTTTCTACATTGGAGATTGAAAGAAAGGAGACAGGAAAGAATCAATTATACCTTAACTTGGTAATGAAGAGCAGAGCTCTGTGCAGCCTCAGTGGAAAGGAGATGAAACACCCTGGGTTTTGCCTACAGATCATAAACTACCTCTGGGTGGTAGTACATATTTATCCCTGACAAATATTTTTGTCTAGAAGCTTTTTCTTGTGAAGGGAAATTTTATATAAAATAGTAATCTGCTAGTTAACAAATATTCTTATTTGAGGGTGCCATAACTCAATGGTTCCCAGATCTAGCATCAAGCTGAACAGCAGAATTCTCTGAGAAGCCTTAAAAAAATACAGATCCTTGGCCTCACTCCAGATTTACTGGAGCAGGTTACCCAGCAGTGAACTTAAGGCCTACGTGTTTTTAAAGCTGCCAAGGATATTTTTATGGGTGGCCTTTTGGGGGCAAATCACTCAAAGTAAGGACAGCTATGACAATGGCCGCTTGGTGTGTGATCTGACCTATCTCTACCCTCTCAAAACCTCTCTGAAACGACTGAATATAAAAGTAGGAAAATATCCTTAGCAATACTAGAAAACCAGAAAAAGTTCCATCACCAGACCAGAACACTAAGGAATTTCTGGAAGATATAAAGCAGATGGAATCAGTAAAACCCCAAATTGCTAAAGAGCCTGAAATGAAGAGTATCTCTGCTAAGTAAATGCTACCGGCAGAACCTCAGAATACTCCCCAGAATCAGAGGGAGAAAGTGTGGCCAGCAGATGTGGGTCAGCTGTCCAGTAAGTACTGGAGGGCTTGGTAGCAATTTGCTAGCCTCCTACCCTCAAAAAGGCTGACTCCTGACTTGTCTTCAGGTTGAAAATGATGAGAGAAGAAGGGCTGTACTTTGGGTAAGTGCAACTGGCCCAAGATGTAAAAGGAGCCCCAATTCCCAGAAGGCAAGTTTCTTGTGAACATCATAAAGCAAAGTCCAACTGGTTGGATAGCCTTCCTCCTCCCTCCTACATCCTCCACAGACAGAGATCTTATAACTTGCATTCACAGCGACATTTCTAAATTATGCGAAGGAAACAAATTCATGTATATCCTCATATATAAACAAGAACAAAAAATCACAGAACAAATGAATGGATGAAAGAAAGTATTTTGTTTAATTTAAAGAACAAGTGTAGGTAATGGAGAAAAATAAATTCTAGAAATTAAAAAAAAAACTTTATCTCATAGAATAAGCCATTAGAGGGACTTCCTGGTGGTCCAATGGCTAAGACTCTGTGCTCCCAGTGCAGGGGACCAAGGTTTGATCCCTGATGAGGGAAGTAGCTCCCACATCCTGCAACTAAAAAGATTCTGCATGTGGCAACGAAGATCCCACATGCCACAACTAAGACCTAACACAGTCAAATAAATAAATAATTTTTTAAAAAGAATCAGATCAGATCAGTTGCTCAGTCGTGTCCAACTCTTTGCGACCCCATGAATCGCAGCACGCCAGGCCTCCCTGTCCATCACCAACTCCCAGAGTTCACTCAGACTCACGTCCATCGAGTCAGTGATGCCATCCAGCCATCTCATCCTCTGTCGTCTCCTTCTCCTCCTGCCCTCAATCTCTCCCAGCATCAGAGTCTTTTCCAATGAGTCAACTCTTCGCATGAGGTGGCCAAAGTACTGGAGTTTCAGCTTTAGCATCATTCCTTCCAAAGA
>NW_011494606.1:1174670-1177255 GCF_000754665.1 Bison bison bison
GTTCAAAAGCATCAATTCTTCGGCGCTCAGCCTTCTTCACAGTCCAACTCTCACATCCATACATGACCACTGGAAAAACCATAGCCTTGACTAGACAAACCTTTGTTGGCAAAGTAATGTCTCTGCTTTTTCATATGCTATCTAGGTTGGTCATAACTTTCCTTCCAAGGAGTAAGCGTCTTTTAATTTCATGGCTGCAGTCACCATCTGCAGTGATTTTGGAGTCCAGAAAAATAAAGTCTGACACTGTTTCCACTGTTTCCCCATCTATTTCCCATGAAGTGATGGGACCGGATGCCATGATCTTCGTTTTCTGAATGTTTAGTTTTAAGCCAACTTTTTCACTCTCCACTTTCACTTTCATCAAGAGGCTTTTTAGTTCCTCTTCACTTTCTGCCATAAGGGTGGTGTCATCTGCATATCTGAGGTTATTGATATTTCTCCTGGCAGCCATTACAAAAAATGCAGACTACTTGGAAATTAAGATCATGAGAGCCAAGAAAAAGAAAACAAATCAAGCAGACAATAGCACCTCAGAAGAGCTGAATAATGGAATGAACACGTCTGAAGAACGAACTAGATACAACTGACTCTCTTGATTAGCCACAGAATATTTCCTTCAAGGTGATCATCACAGAGTGTACTTTGGCAGGTCCCTCCAGCATTCCATGGGCTGGAGGAAGACCTGGAGCTAGTTGGGAGGAGAAGAGGGCAAGCATCTCACTGCAGGTTCCCAGAGGGTGGGCCTAGTGAGTCCACTCTGAGCCTTCTACATCTACTTCGGCTAGGTTGTACCCTTACCTGGAATGTCCAAGGACTATTCACTTTATTGAGGTCTACTCCACTTAGAGCTCAGCCCAGGGACCATCTCCCTCTGGGAAGTTTTCCTTGACCTCCCTTCTCTACACTGATTTACATTTTCTAGTGTATCTATGGAGAAGGCAATGGCACCCTACTCCAGTACTTTTGCCTAGAAATCCCATGGACGGAGGAGCCTGGTAGGCTGCAGTCCATGGGGTCGCTAGAGTCGGACACAACTGAGCGACTTCACTTTCACTTTTCACTTTCATGCATTGGAGAAGGAAATGGCAACCCACTCCAGTGTTCTTGCCTGGAGAATCCCAGGGACGGGGGAGCCTGGTGGGCTGCCATCTATGGGGTCGCACAGAGTCGGACACCACTGAAGCAACTTAGCAGTATATCTACATTTGACCACAGCTAAGTTTAACTCACTGTATTATAATTACCTATTTGTGTTTCTGTCTTCCTCGTGCTCTGAGGGATATTTTAACAGGAGGCATCACTTCTATTCAGATACACAGATGTGGATATGTCATTCATTCTCTTAATGTATCTTGTATGCCTACTAGAAGAACTAAGTGCCTGTTCTAATATCTACAGGAAAACATACAAAAATGGTCCTGTCTACCAAGGCCATGGTCAACCCATCATTAAATATAGGTACCTATCTACCCCAAGGTGGAGCTCTCTGAATTCAGTTAGGGTGCTATCACATTCTGGAACTTTCTGAATTTCCACCAGGTAATAGTTTATGTAAATGGGCCTCTAAGAATCCAACAACTTGGTCAAAATCTAGGAAGCCTTACTACATTAACAGTCAATTCATTTTTGTCTCCCCAAAATGGATACACGGTTGGATATTTCACTAGGTGATATTTGAAAGTTATCCAGAGAAAGTCCTAAAAGGTACTTTCACCTTTATACTGCTATTTCTGCTCTTCTGTATGTTACTCCTCAACCACTGAATTGCAAATTATGCAACTCTGTCATGCCAGGACTGTAGCAGGGTATGAAAGGACACCACAATTAACACTACAGATCATCTACCATCCCAGTCAACTGAAATATTTGTGTCTTGAATAAAACTCACAGAAATGTGAAAAGGGCTTTCACTCTCTAATTCCTCCTGTCCCCTGCCCAAGAGCCAATATATTCTCTCTATCATCTCTTGGATTACATGCATCAACAGGAACAAAGCAGAAAATAGAAAATGTACTTGACCTGAAAAGCAGGTCATCTGGAAATACTAGAGAAAGGTAAAGAGCTAAGCCTTTGCAGAAACACAAAAAAAGCAATCAGTAAGAATACTAAAACCCTTCCTTCTATTCCAATTTCTCAATAAATCCCACTTTTAATAGAAAGTCATAAGTATTAATCCCACTAATCATATATTTATTTTGTTGAGTAGGTAAAACTCCTTTTCAGGTTGGGAAGAAAATTCCCTAAATACAGACATTTAAGATCAACTCCCTACAGAGCCAGGAGTTTAGAAGTTGAGGTATCCAGAGGAAGTGGGCACGTCATAACCCCCATACACCCAAATTTATAATCTCTTTTTAAATTACTCCCCATAAACAAGACAAGAGCAAAAGTAATAAGTTCTACCGCATCACTTCATGGGAAATAGATGGGGAAACAGTGGAGACAGTGTCAGACTTTATTTTTTTTGGGCTCCAAAATCACTGCAGATGGTGACTGCAGCATGAAGTTAAAAGACGCTTACTCCTTGGAAGGAAAGTTATGACCAACCTAGATAGCATATTCAAAAGCAGAGACATTACTTT
>NW_011494606.1:1177461-1181072 GCF_000754665.1 Bison bison bison
TTTGGCCACCTCATGCGAAGAGTTGACTCATTGGAAAAGACTCTGATGCTGGGAGGGATTGGGGGCAGGAGGAGAAGGGGACGACAGAGGATGAGATGGCTGGATGGCATCACCGACTCAATGGACGTGAGTCTGAGTGAACTCCGGGAGTTGGTGATGGACAGGGAGGCCTGGCGTGCTGCGATTCATGGGATTGCGAACAGTCGGACGTGACTGAGCGACTGAACTGAACTGAACTGAAGGGTTTGCCGCACCTTCAGAAGCTAATATTGTGAGACGTGAGAAACAACACATTTTAAAAATGAGACACTATCTTCTCAAAACAATTGTTAACAGTCTTTAGGTAGAAACTCCTTAAAGAAAATTGAGTGCTCCTTCCATTGCCATTAAAAATAAATTCTACTCTTCCAACAAGACGGGAAGGCAGCTGGAACAGGATTCAACATAAACTGAAGAGGACATTAAAAGTATTTCAGAAAACTTTGTATTTCCACACAAAGAAAAAAAAGAAAATGATTAAGGGTGTTTTCTTTGAAATAATGCCTACATGCAAAATTCACCATCTAGACTTAAGCACTACCTTTTAGAGATATAGTACAGGGATGGGGGCTAACATAGGAAAAAGGCAGAAACAGAAAATGTGCAAAAGCTCAACTGGTTTTTAATAATCAGAAGCACAGACCTAGAACTCAGGAAGAGATATGTCCTCAATTCTTTTATACTTAGTTCTTATCCTTCTATAAAAGTACATTCAGAGAACAGTCTTGAAGTGAAACTAAAGAACTGAGGGGCAAGGGAGAAGAGAAGAAGGAGAGTCAGGGAAGGGTGGCTACTCATTCTGCATTGAAAAGTCTGACTGCCTGTCTCAGCTCCAGTTCTGAAATCTTCCACACTGACACTGAATGAGACATCATCACAACAGAAAGGATGATATGCTTCAAACCTTTACAAAACAACATTTAGACATTTATATATTTGAATATACAGTGTTTAGCTGCATTAGTTCTCCAAGTAGGGATACCAAGTTAGAAGTTATGGCCTTATTAGCAAGTGGCTTAGTGACAAGTATAACCTGCTATATCAAAATTGCTCAGTAGCTACACAGATTGTAGATGATCATTTATGAAAGAAATTCTAATTCAACTGATTAGTGCAGTAAGTGTCAAACAAAGGACAGCAGAATATATGTTGACATTTCCACATACGTGTTTTACAAAGAAGCAACTCTAAACTATAACTATAAAGAGCACATACTATACTAAACCAGTCATCATTTTAGCATCAGAAGCGTGAATAAACACAAGAGCTCTGATTTTGCACAGAGAACTTTGTCACAGATGGCCCTATCATTTTCCAGTTGAAAATCGTACATGTCAATAGAAATACTCCTAAGTATTTACAATCTTAATTTTAAGCATTAGATCCACACAATCAAATTATTAATAAATGACAAGTTGGGAGTTTCCACTTACGTAGATATATTGTTGAAGCTGAGAAACAGACGTTGGAGGCAGGGCAAATTATCCACATCTCTCTAGAAGGAAACAGAAAGCAAAAATCTATCAGCTGAAAGGAAAAAAAAAATATTATAAAATGTCTTCTTGTTCAGCTGTTGAAATACATAGCCATTGCTAGTTACTGCAACCTTGCTAGACCACTGAATGCTACTGGGCATTGAGCTCCATTCTTCTCCACTGCAGATTAAATGGGAGGGTTTTAGTACATCCGCAGAACAAGCTGCACCACTCGCAAGGTAGAAAGCACTGAGGAGAACAGAGGGAGCTGCTGCTGCTGCTGCTGCTAGCCTCTTCAAGCATGCTTTTGGGAAAGGAGCCAAAGTGCTACTTCAGCCTTTCAACTGTAGCACAAATACAGTATGATCAAACATTTGTTAAAAATCACTTGGAAAAGAATCTGTTCAAACACTTTAAATTTTAAATTTATGCAATCAGCTTTCCAAACAGTACTGAGAATTTCAAAGCCATTCACCTCACTATTCTCAAACCCACAGAAATACACCACTCAGTTGCAGATGAATCAATACACTGACAATGCCCCCATAATGCTAAAAGGAGATCATCATAACTGTCAATGAAGGGTACTGGAAGGGCAATTTCCATCTAAGCAAGAATCCAAGGTTCTCACAATTGGAAATCTATGCTGTTCTGCTTAGGTGCAGCATTCCTGAGCAAAACACTGCTGTTTAAATACAGTTACCATCAGCAAATATTGAAATGTTTTGGCCCAAATGATTTTTTACTAATTTTATTAAAAGACACAAACCTTCTGAAAAGTCTGACATATTCTGGAATACCAGAATCTTAAGAGGAAGCTTAGTAATTACCTAGTCCATAATCTCATTGTTCACATGGGAAAAAGTAAAACAGTTGAGGCTGTGGCAGGGGCAGCATGGGAGAGGGGTGGAAAGGTGACCAAGATACATACTGTCATACACACAGAAGCCAAAATAGGACAAGATTCCAGTTATTCTGACTTCAGTGGTCTCCTCTTTACAATACTACACACACTGGTACTTCTAATATTAAATATTTTTCACTTTTATTATTTACAATAATTTCTAGTTATATCCAATTGAATGATGCTAATGTAAAAATGTACATTTTACATAAATTGTGACCAATATTTAAACCCAATCAAAACTTGTCTTACTCTTTCCGTAAGTCATCATCTTTCTTCCTGCCCAACTTTCCTTCCTCCCTTTTAAAAATACCATTTCCAAGACTGAATAAAAATGTAGGCAATGCATCAAAATTACAGACAAGTTCAGCTTTTCCAAAAAGTCATTTATTTATTTTTAAAAACTTGTTATTCACCATTGCAACAGAAAGAATAAAATACTTAGGAATATATCTACCTAAAGAAACTAAAGACCTATATATAGAAAACTATAAAACACTGGTGAAAGAAATCAAAGAGGACACTAATAGATGGAGAAATATACCATGTTCATGGATTGGAAGAATCAATATAGTGAAAATGAGTATACTACCCAAAGCAATTTATAGATTCAACGCAATCCCTATCAAGCTACCAACAGTATTCTTCACAGAGCTAGAACAAATAATTTCACAATTTGTATGGAAATACAAAAAACCTCGAATAGCCAAAGCGATCTTGAGAAAGAAGAATGGAACTGGAGGAATCAACCTACCTGACTTCAGGCTCTACTACAAAGCCACAGTCATCAAGACAGTATGGTACTGGCACAAAGACAGAAATATTGATCAATGGAATAAAATAGAAAGCCCAGAGATAAATCCACGCACATATGGACACCTTATCTTCGACAAAGGAGGCAAGAATATACAATGGATTAAAGGCAATCTCTTTAACAAGTGGTGCTGGGAAATCTGGTCAACCACTTGTAAAAGAATGAAACTGGACCACTTTCTAACACCATACACAAAAATAAACTCAAAATGGATTAAAGATCTAAACGTAAGACCAGAAACTATAAAACTCCTAGAGGAGAACATAGGCAAAACACTCTCCGACATACATCACAGCAGGATCCTCTATGACCCACCTCCCAGAATATTGGAAATAAAAGCAAAAATAAACAAATGGGACCTAATTAACCTTAAAAGCTT
>NW_011494606.1:1181889-1191464 GCF_000754665.1 Bison bison bison
GGCCCAGAGGGATGGTATGGGGAGGGAGGAGGGAGGAGGGTTCGGGATGGGGAACACATGTATAACTGTGGTGGATTCATTTTGATATTTGGCAAAACTAATACAATTATGTAAAGTTTAAAAATAAAATTAAAAAAAAAAAAAATAAAAAAAAAAATAAAAACTTGTTATACAAAGAAAATATAAAAGTGATAGAACTGTGGCAGAGCCACGTCTCATTGATTTTTTAGAGGACACAGGAGAAATAAATCTGGCTGAAGACATTTCCCATATAGTTTTCAGGGCTGTAATTTCCAAAAGGAAAGGATAGCTTGCTTCCTATCTGGTCTCCGGAAGTTTAGAGTTACAGTCAGATTGAAAGCCTGTCTGAGGAATCTCTTCTCTTAAATTCTTCCTGGAATCTAAAGGAGATATTTCTGGGCATAAGCATTGTTTGCTGACATCTAACTAGGACAAAACTGAGAAGCAGTAGCCTGAATCTCCTTTGGATCAAGGCATCTTTTAAAAAAAGAAAAACATTTGCTTTTTTCTGTGCGATCACTCTCACAAACATGGAGAACGTTCCTAAAACCCACTGGGCTTCTTTAAGAAGTAGGAAAGTACAAATCCCACAAAGTGACAGTACAAAAAGGGCAAGGATTCTCCGAATGCCCGAGGAAGAGGCATTATGACAGGAAGCGGAGTGGCTACGGTGGGCACACTAAACCAATTTTCCAGAAAAAGACTAAAACTACAACGAGATTGTACTGAGGCCTGACTGCATCGAGCCTAACTGCAGATTTAAGAGAATGAGATGCGAGCATTTTGAACTGAGAGAAGATAAGAGGAGAAAGAACAAGTGATCCAGTTCTGAACTTCGTATTTTGTTTCGTTATGAAGACAATAAAAATTGGAGATTGTTTGCTTCATTTAGTTGCAATTGGTTTTTGGAAGGGAAATAAACTAGTGCCATCCATTTTTTAAGAAACAGTCTTCTTTTGGGGCCCCAGCCTACCACCATCAAAGACTGCAGACACACAGACACACATTTCAAGACAGTTTTTTTACTATTAAAATATAAACTCAAATTACATCAGGCTATAAATTGTGAGAAAAGGGTTTTAAAAAACTTAAAAGTTTATTTGATTATAATGTTTTATATTTATTTTCATTTAAGAAACAAAATTTTACCAGAAGTTTTTATCAAATTTTCAAAATTATTAACTCTCATCTGATAGAGGTATAAAAAGTATTCACAAGTTGAAAAGTTAAAAATCAGAATTCAACAACATATACCCCAAAATCATTTTAGGAGATAGCCTTTCCAGAACTTTAAAAAGCAAAATAATTACCCACAATCATTGTTGTTGTTCCAAACTTCATTCCTATAAGAAAACTATAACTTTAATTTTTCTAGCAACTCTAAGATATACTCTGTAATGAATTTCTAGCATTATAATAGACAAAAAGAAATATTCTATTTATATCAATTATCATGCATGAGTTATTTACAGAAGAAAAAAAAAAAAAAAAAGACTGCTGAAAGTTACCAGAAGATGGTTGCTCTAATATGAGAGTGAACCAAAGATGTAGATACATAAGATCCAGGAAGTCGATTCACTATTGGAGAGAGACAAGAGAAACTCAAGGATGTCATCTCCATAGCAGGCCTAAGGCAACCAATCTACATTAGAGACAGAGGACAAAGGGCTAGAAAGGGTATCTTCGAAGACAGAAAATGAAACAGATATACTTGAGATCTTTGCCCATATAGAGAAGAATTTTAGAGTTCTGTTGGGGAGTTTGGACCTTCAGTTAATGGAGAAGTGAGACAGTTAGTTATTAATGCCAGAGAAAACAAAAGTTTAGTATCATGGTCCAACATTCACTTTGAAAAGCTCATCTTGTTCTGCCAGACAATCCTAACCTGAAAATCCGAAATCTGTTAGTTGCTCAGTTGTGTCCGATTCTTTGCAACCCTATGGACTGTAGCCCACCAGGCTTCTCTGTCCACAGAATTTTCCAGGCAAGAATACTAGAGTGGGTTGCCATTTCCTTCACCAGGGAATCTTCCTGACCCAGGGATTGAACCTGGGTCTCCTGCACTGCATGCAGATTCTTTACCATCTGAGCCACCAGGGGGTAACCTATTATGTCATAAATTCATCAATCTGAAGCCAGTGCACTGAAAGACCCACCTTAAACAAGACCCCCAAGAAATCTCAAAAATACATATCGTGACTTGGTCCTTAAAATATGACTAAGACTGTGTCAAGAAAATGTGCTCTTCCTGTTAGGAAGTAATAATCTCAACTTTTCTTTATCAGCAGGTTGTTCTGGTGTTACACTGGGGAACCAGCACTCAACAATCTGCATATAATTATTTTGAATAATGAGGAAAGCTAAAATAGGGGTTACAGATAATTTAAGAAAGCTAAATCCTTATAATGTTGAGAAAAAGTCAGCACATTTATTTCACTGTCAAGTATCAAATCCTCCCAGAAATTCTTTTCTGGAGGTAACTATTTCAGAGGCACTGAAACTATTCCAAAGGGGCAATAACATATCTAAGATGAGAAAAAGAAGATGAAATATTTACATACAGGGGAAGATTTACAGTTTATCTGTTAACCTCTTAATATCCAATTTATTATATTTAACAAAACACACTTCTGGGAATCACATTCGAAATATGTTTTGAAGTTAAGACACAAAACCATTTTACAGATTTTTAAAAATATATTCTTTAAAAATAGACTTTAAAAATTATTTACTATATGGTTATTGAGAAGAATATAATTCTTTATTTTTCAAGAGAATAATGACCTGCCAATTTAGAAGCATGTTTGTCCTACCCAGCTCAGATGCTGTTTTCCATATTCCTAAACTTCACAAAAGAACTAAATGATTCAGCAATTTGACCCTGTGTAGAACATCTATTACTGGAGCTATTTTTAGAGCAGCCTCCTGCAGGGGAATAAGGAAGAAGGGTGAAGAGACGGAGGGTTTGGCATACAGCAAGGAGAACAAAGATGACTGTAATAAAATTACAGCAGTTCTCATTTTGTTACCTATTCTGTGACACAAAAAAGTCAGTGTTAAAATATGTAGGGGTAATTATCTTCATTTTGAGAACTAAAAACAAAGCACTGAATAAGCATGAAAAAAAAACAAAGAAAAAAGTGTTCCTTTTTATAAAAAGGTTTGTAAATTCTAAAATGACTTACTATAGCCATCACTGTAATACAGACACATATTATATGAGGAATAATACGTGTAAGCCATCATATCAACAACTCAAGTCATATTTTTATATACCATGAAAAAAAGTCTATTACCTGCCTCTATTATCCAAAAGCAGTAATATCCATATCTACTTTTTACATTTATTTATGACATATTACCTGGCAATTATCAGTCAATCTAGCTGCAAGCTGCTCTTTCAGTCTGATTTATTTCTATACACTGTTGTAATCCCCTGAAAATAAAAAGGAACTGAAAACCAGACTAATAAGCAGGAAATGACACTCTGACTACAGAGATTTTCAGTCTCTATAATCTAAGAGAGCTAGATATAACCTCTATGAGGAGAAATAGAAAAAGCCTCAATTTCACAATCACAGGCCTTTCCACACTTGAATTTCTAGTTCAAATTTACATCACATGCTTGATCTAACAAAAAAGAAAGTGTTAGTCGCTCAGTCGTGTCTGATTCTTTGTGACCCCATGGACTGCAGCTCACCAGGGTCCTCTCCATGGAATTCTCCAGGCAAGAGTACTGGAATGGGTAGCCATTACCTTCTCTGGAGATCTTCCAGACAAGGGATGGAATCCAGCTCTCTTGCACTGCAGGCAGATTCTTTACCATTTGAGGCACCAGGGAAACCCAAGATTCCTCATAGAAAATGGTCCCTGACGTTCTTACCCTTACCACTAGAGGCAAAGCTCACAAGAAAGACACAAACTCAAGTCAGACTTTACAGCGAGTGTGTGTGTGTGTGTGTGTGTGTGTGTGTGTGTGTGTGTCTGCGCGCGCACACATGCACATGCACTCTCAGTCGCTCGGTTGCCAGTTGTGCCTTAGTCTTTGCAGCCCCAGGGACTGTAGACTGCCAGGCTCCTCGGTCCATGGAATTTTCCAGGCAACAATACTGGAGTGGGTTGTCATGCCCTACTCCAGGTGATCATTCGAATCCAGGGATCAAACCAGTGTCTCTTGCATCTCCTGTATTGGCAGGTGGTTCTTTACCACTAGCACTACTTGGGAAGCCTTACTGCATTTTCACAATGCAGATGATTAATGAAAAAAACTACTATGAGCAAGAGTAAGCATAAATTTTAGGCAATAAATGTAGAATTACCAAAAAACTAAGAAAATATAATAACTTGATAAAGACTATGGAATGTCTATGTTTAAAATTATTAGATAAATAAATCAAAACATGAGAAATTGGGCATTTATTTTTTGAAATCCATGCAGAACTTCTAGAAATAAAAAATTATGGTCATTATTAAAAATTCAATGGATGGACTGAAAATCAGATTAGACAAAACTAAAGAGAAGGTTAGTGAACTGGAAGAAACATTAAAGAAATAAAAATCATGCACAAATTTAGCAGAGAAAAGTAAGAATGATGGAAATTTTAAGAAACAAAGAATAGAACAAGGTCCATACCATGTCTAGCAGGTGCTGAAGAAGCAGAAAGTGGAAAAGATCAGTATTTGAATATTTGAATATCAGAATATTCCCGCCCCCATAATTAGTCAAAGAAATGAATCCGCAGATTCATAAAACATAGATACTGGGTATGTTAATAAAATTATCATATTTAATAAAATCTAAGATATCTGATGATTATTTTATGTAAACCTGGTGAAAATAAACTTATGATTAACCAATAAAATATCACTTTGAATTTTTATTTCATTATTACCAAATGAGTTCTTTTCATTTACTTAACCATATTTTTTAAAACCAAATGTCATTTCTTTACACATAAAAATTAGGCAAAATAAATTTGTTAAATTAATGATCTCCCCAAATATCTCCATGTATAAAGCTAGAATAGTTAGACAGTATAGTCTTGGCATAATGGTAGACAAATAGATGGAACAGAATAGAAGGTTCAGAGAAAGACTCATTTGACTATAACTCAATTTTGAAAAAGAAACCAGTTTAATTAAATGGTGGAAAACAAGTCCATTTGAATAACAGTGATGGAGAAAACAGACATTTCTATTTGGGAAAAATGAGTCATGACCCCTACATCTCACACCATGTGTGTGTGTGTGTGTGTGTGTGTGTAGTCACTCAGTTGCATCCGACTCTCTGTGACCCCATGGACTATAACCCACCAGGCTCCTCTGTCCATGGGATTTCCCAAGCAAGAATACCTGAGTGGGTTGCCATCTCACACCATACACAAAACTTAATTAAAGGTGGATCACAGACCTAAAATGAAAGGTAAAAAGTATAAGCCTTCTGGAAGATAACAGAGGAGAACATATCTATGATATCTGGATAAGCAAAGACTTCCCAGATAAGACAAAAAAAGACACTAATGATAAAAAGAAAACAAATTGATAAACTGTATGTCACTAAGACTTAAAGTTTTTACAAGTTGAAAATATTGTTAAGAAAGCAAAAAGGAAACCATGCAGAAAATGCATTCAATATATAAATGAAATAAAGGGCTGAATCTAGAATGAAGATCTACCATACTCACTGATAAAAACATAATATATATTTTTTTAATGGGCAAAAGACATGAACTGATACTTCACAAAAGGATATACCAGAATAGCTAATAGGTACCTATTGTCCATGAGTTACCATTTAGTCTGAATAACTGCAAGTAAAACCACAGTGAGACTGTAACACAGCTTTGTCAAAGGCAGTTATCTTCCTTTTAAGTATTTGACTGTTAATTAGCAAACTCGTGTGGAGTTAGAGTCATTCCTCCAATGAAAAGCGTATTTCACTAATATTAAATTTGTTTTTGCTATTCTATTTCCATGTTTTTTGGAATAATGTTTGATTTCAATTCTAAATTATGCTATAAAATTTTAAAATACATTTTGCAGAGTAATTAAACTCCACACATGTAATACCAACAACTGAAGTGATAATAATAGAAACAGTTATCAAAGTCAAATTCCCTGGGGGTTCTCAGTTCTTTAGCCAGATCCCCAGGTTGGGAAACCTGTTGTAGACCCTAGAGCTTTTGCAACAGTGTGAGAACTTCTTTGTGTATAATTGTTCTCAAGTTTGTGGGTCACCTGCTCAGCAGCTCTATACTAGAGCTAATGATGGCCTCCTGAAAGCAAGTGGAGGTGATGGAATCCAGTTGAGCTATTTCAAATCCTAAAAGATGATGCTGTGAAAGTACTGCACTCAATATGCCAGCAAATTTGGAAAACTCTTCAGTGGCCACAGGACTGGAAAAGGTCAGTTTTCATTCCAATCCCAAAGAAAGGCAATGCCAAAGAATGTTCAAACTACCGCACAATTGCACTCATTTCACACGCTAGCAAAGTAATGCTCAATATTCTCCAAGCTAGGCTTCAACAGTACGTGAACCAAAAACTTCCAGATGTTCAAGCTGGATTTAGAAAAGGCAAAGGAACCAGAGACCAAATCGCCAACATCTGTTGTATCATAGAAAAAGCAAGAGAATTTAGACAAACATCTACTTCCGCTTCATTGACTATGCTCAAGCTTTTGATTGTGTGGATCACAACAAACTGTGGAAAATTCTTCAAGAGATGGGAATATCAGACCACCTGACCTGCCTCCTGAGAAACCTGTATGCAGGTCAAGAAGCACAGTTAGAACCGAACATGGAATAACAACTGGTTCCAAACTGGGAAAGGAGTACATCAACGCCGTGTATTGTCACCCTGCTTATTTAACTTATATGCACAGTCCATCATGTGAAATGCCGGGCCAGACAAAGCACAAGCTGGAATCAAGATTGCCAGGAGAAATATCAATAACTTCAGGTATGCAGATGACACTACCCTTATGACAGAAAGCAAAGAGCAATTAAAGAGCCTCTTGATGAAGGTGAAAGAGAAGAGTGAAAAAAGTTGGATTTAGAAAAGGCAAAGGAACCAGAGATCAAATTGCCAACATCCCCTGGATCATCAAAAAAGCAAGAGAGTTCCAGAAAACATCGACTTCTGCTTTATTCACTATGCCAAAGCCTTTGTGTGGATCACACCAAACTGTGGAAAATTCTTAAAGAGAAGGGAATACCAGACCATCTGATCTGCCTCCTGAGAAATCTGTATGCAGGTCAAGAAGCAACAGTTAGAACTGGACATGGGACGATAGACTGGTTCCAAATTGAGAAAGGAGTACGTCAAGGCTTCATATTGTCACCCTGCTTATTTAACTTATATGCAGAGTACATCATGAGAAACACTGGACTGGAAGAAGCACAAGCTGAAATTAAGATTGCTGGGAGAAATACCAATAACCTCATATACGCAGATGACACCACCCTTATGGCAGAAAGTGAAGAAGAACTAAAGAGCCTCTTGACAGAAATGAAAGAGAGTGAAAAAGTTGGCTTAAAGCTCAACATTCAGCAGAAAACGAAGATCATGGCATCTGGTCCCACCACTTCATGGCAAATAGGTGGGGAAACAGTGGAAACAGTGTCAGATTTTATTTTTGGGGGCTCCAAAATCACTGCAGATGGTGACTGTACCCGTGAAATTAAAAGACACTTGCTTCTTGGAAGAAAAGTTATGACATAGACAGCATATGAAAAAGCAGAGACATTACTTTGCCAACAAAGGTCTGTCTAATAAAAGCTATGGTTTTTCCAGTAGTCATGTATGGATGTGAAAGGTGGACTGTGAAGAAAGCTGAGTGCTGAAGAATTGATGCTTTTGAACTGTGGTGTTGGAGAAAACTCTTGAGAGTCCCTTGAACTGCAAGGAGATCCAACCAGTCCATTCTAAAGGAAATCAGTCCTGGGTGTTCTTTGAAAGGACTGATGTTGAAGCTGAAACTCCAGTACTTTGGCCACCTGATGTGAAGAACTTACTTACTGGAAAAAACCCTGATGCTGGGAAAGATTGAAGGCAGAAGAAGAAGGGGATGACAGAGGATTAGATAGCTGGATGGCATCACTGACTCAATGGTCACGAGTTTGAGTAAACTCCGGGAGTTGGGTGATGGACAGGGAGGCCTGGTGTGCTGTAGTCCATGAGGTCACAGAGTTGGACATGACTGAGAGACTGAAGTGAACTGAACTGATGTAGATTGTAACATACATTCAGATTTCAGATTTGTTGAAATATAGAAAAATACATGCCTCAAATTGGTCAAATATAGTAGTTCCCTATCTATATAGATCATAGTGAGTCTGAAAGACTTCAAGAAGAAATCTTATAATCTTAAAACAGAGGAAGTAAAAGACTACCAAGAAAAAGTGATTGATGACAGTTTAATTACAATAATAGAAAACTGAAGACAAGGGAATATGCACTTCAAAACATCCAGGAGAAAAACAACTGTCAACCAAATCCAGAATCAGTCATGAGTAAAAGCAAAATAAACAAGTTACCAAACAGAAACTGAGAAAGCTTACTACCACCATAGCCATCTTAAAGGAACTTTATCTAAGTTATATACTTTGGGAAGAGTGGTAAAGCCAAACGAGTATGTGGCTGAATCCAAATAAACACTGACTAAAAACACAGCAATTAAAATATATAAATTGGATGGTTAAAAAAAAAATACTAGGCAACGAAAGCATGCAAAATGAGAGGGGTTTACTAGATTCAATGATTCTAAGGTCCTTTTAGGGACGTGTACTTGACTATAATTTAAGTCAACTGTGTATTTTAAAATGCAATAGTAACCATTAATGTAAAGAAGAACAGAGAAAACTCTATCAACTGGAAATCATACACAAGAAGAAAAACAGAAAGCTTGAAATAATATCAAATTGATGAATGGAAATGTATGTAATCACAATTAGTATAACAGACAAACATCTGATCAGAAGACAGATTCTCAGATTGTAAATTTAAAAATGAATTGTGCATGTGACCTACGCATATGAGGATATTTAATTTGCTAAAAGAAGATACTGCCAAGGGGAGAGGGAAGAACAAAAAGAATTTACTTTTCAAGAAAATGTGCTGGGACAACTGGTAATCCATATGAGAAAAAAAAAATGAAATTGGATTTCAATGGCACATCACAAGCAAAAATCAATGCCAAATAGATGAAACACCCCCATGTGAAGAACAACTTTAAAACTCTTGCAAGACAACATAGAAAAATATCTTTATGTCCTCAGCCTATAAAAAAGGATTTTTCAAACAAAAAGAAACAATAAAGGAAACTACTGATTTTTACTTCTGTTTCTCAAAGACAGCAGAAAGAAAAGAAATATTAATCATCAACAGGAAACTGCAGCCATGAAATTAAAAGACGCTTACTCCTTGGAAGGAAAGTTATGACCAACCTAGATAGCATATTCAAAAGCAGAGACATTACTTTGCCAACAAAGGTTCGTCTAGTCAAGGCTATGGTTTTTCCAGTGGTCATGTATGGATGTGAGAGTTGGACCTGT
>NW_011494606.1:1191697-1194033 GCF_000754665.1 Bison bison bison
TACTTTGGGCACCTCATGCGAAGAGTTGACTCACTGGAAAAGACTCTGATGCTGGGAGGGATTGGGGGCAGGAGGAAAAGGGGATGACAGAGGATGAGATGGCTGGATGGCATCACCAACTCGATGGATGTGAGTTTGAGTGAACTCTGGGAGTTGGTGATGGACAGGGAGGCCTGGCGTGCTGCGATTCATGGGGTCGCAAAGAGTCGGACACGACTGAGCAACTGAACTGAACTGAATAGGAAAAAGAAAAAGATGTTATAACAGTGGGCAAAGGATAAGGCTATCTGCAGAACAAGCAATATCAATATCAAAAATGGAAAAAAGATGATAGACATTCAATCCCACTAGAAATTCAAATTCAAATCTCAAAATAATACAATTTCATAGTTATAAGACTGGCAAAAATTAGAAGGTCAACATCTGACAACATCAAGTGTCAATAAAGTTGTGAAGTTAAAGACATTCTCAGGGAATGCTGATGGAAATGTAATTTGGTACAACCACTTTGGGGGAAATGTGGCAGTAACTAACAGAGTGAAATGACGTGCATAGTCCTGGCACCAAGCAATGCTTCTCCCAAGTCACCATTTAGCATTATTTTTCAAAGGCAGATTACAACCAGTTTTTCATTAGTCAAGAAATCAATTCAGGGACTTCACAGGTAGCTCACTGGTAAAGAATTCTCTTGCAATGTAGAAGATGCAGGAGACACGGGTTCTATCCCTGTACTGGGAAGATCCCCTGGAGAAGGAAACAGCAACCCACTCCAGTATTCTTGCCTGGGAAATCCCATGGACAGAGGAGCCTGGTGGGTCACAGTCCATGGGGTCGCAAAGAGTCAGATACGACTGAGCATGCATGCACAATGTAAATTTTATTTATTAACATAGATTATGGCTAAAACTGTCTGAAAGCCACTGTCCAAGGGAAACTGTTATAATTATGCACAAAAAGATACATACAAAAATATTATTTCTTAACAATAAAAATTAGAATTATCCGAAAACAGAAGAATAAATATTTAATCATAATCATACAGTATGATATTATATAACAATGAAAATTAGTGAACTGGAGCGATAGGTATCAACACATATAAATCTCAAAGCATAATAAAAGTAACTTACAGAAGATATGTACTGTTTGATAAAACCATGTACAGAAGACTTAAAAGCATGCAAAATAATTACTTCATTGTTTAGGGATATATATGGGATTGTTTGGGAATATATATATACAGGAAACACAAACAGACATGCATAGAAATAAATACCAAATTCATAACTGTGACTACGTCTGCAAAGGAGGGAGGGACTATGTTGGGGGAGGGCTACAGAGTAGGACTCAACTATATTTAAAAGGCTTTTATTTAAATTCATTGGTTGACACACAAATGTTGGTAATCTTATTTCCTATTCTTTGGGAAAGTTTGAAATGTTTCATAGTTCTTTTAAAGGGAAAGATGTACAAACTAAAAAGATATTTGCTTAGAAACTTATAAATTTCCAAGAAAAAGATCAGAGAATTGAATACTATACTGTATTAAATAGTCCTTGATTTTTTATTGTATTAAATTCTTTTCTACACTGAAATTATCAGTGAAGACAGTTTCTGATAAGATGGTAAAGTAGGTGATGCATTTATTTCATCTCCTTCCCAAGATTCAATGGGTGAAACAAACAAAATAAATAAAATGAGCAATTCCACAGAAAATGTTAAAAACAAAAGTTACTAATAGAGCAACACTTTTGATGAAATTTCAGGAAGCTGAAAAGCAGATGGATGTTATTGGAGATAATCTTGAACAAAGAAAACTGCAGCTCAGAACTGGCCGGAGAGATGCTGTACTGCAAACGTGGCAATTCTCTCCATGAGAATGCCAACTTCCACTCTCAGAGTCAGCACAAACAAAACACAGGCATGCACTATGAATAGCTATGACTAATCAAGTAGATGTATAATTAAAGATGTGTCTACTAAACGGCTAATCCTGGAACACCAACAAACCCACTGCCCACCCAGCCCACTCCCACTCCTACCAGGCACACACACAATAATGTACAGAGCAGCTGGCCGAAGAAATCCTCAGCTACAGCCTCAGGATCTGTTTCTAACAAACAGAGACTCAAGGAAGGATGGAGAGCATGGGTGTTTCATCTATCAGTTCAGTCAGTCAGTTCAGTCGCTCAGTCGTGTCCGACTCTGCGACCCCATGAATCGCAGCACGCCAGGCCTCTCTGGCCATCACCAACTCCCAGAGTTCGCTCAAACTCATGTCCATCGAGTCGGTGATGACATCCAGCCATCTCATCCTCTGTCGTCCCCTTCTCCTC
>NW_011494606.1:1194578-1194810 GCF_000754665.1 Bison bison bison
TGATCCAGTGGATGTTGGCAATTTGATCTCTGGTTCCTCTGCCTTTTCTAAAGCCAGCTTGAACATCTGGAAGTTCACGGTTCACATATTGCCGAAGCCTGGCTTGGAAAATTTTGAGCATTACTTTACTAGCGTGTGAGATGAGTGAAATTGTGCGATAGTTTGAGCATTCTTTGGCATTGCCTTTCTTTGGGATTGGGATGAAAACTGACCTTTTCCAGTCCTGTGGCCA
>NW_011494606.1:1195963-1199507 GCF_000754665.1 Bison bison bison
CTGGGTATTGTTTTTGCTTTGGTTCCATCCCTTCATTCTTTCTGGAGTTATTTCTCCACTGATCTCCAGTAGCATACTGGGCATCTATCAACCCAGGGAGTTCCCCTTTCAGTATCCTATCATTTTGCCTTTTCATAGTGTTCATGGGGTTCTCAAGGCAAGAATACTGAAGTGGTTTGCCATTCCCTTCTCCAGTGGAGAAGTCAGAATGTGGTCCACTGGAGAAGGGAATGGCAAACCACTTCAGTATTCTTGCCTTGAGAACCCCATGAACAGCTTTATCTATGGAGATGTTTAATAACTGCCACAGTAGAACCAGAAGGGGAAGAGGAATGGCAATTTCAGCTGGCACAAAAGATACTGAGGTCCTTCTTATTCCTCCTCCCTGCCCTCACAAAATAGTGTTTCTTATTTTGATAGTTACACAGTGAGCCTGCCTGTTGTCCACTCACTCTAAGGGGAAGTCTGCCAGTGTGTGGGATTCAGCAACTTACACAAATCTAGTGATCATTCTAGGGAGAGACTTATGGTTAAAAAAGACCTATTCAGCTGTAGAAGAGAGTCAGCCATGCCTTAACATGGTCCTTCATTTAAGAATTACCAGTCACTGAGGAAAATCAAAACCATGAGAAAAAACAAAGCAAAAAAAATAATGTGATAACTGACCCTGGAGAAAAGAAGAGGTAGTTTAAAAAAAAGAGAGAGAGGGGGAAAAAAATGAATCCTCAGATTTAAAGTCTCTTGGGCCTTCAGGAAAAGGATGCTTCAGAAAAGAAATAGAGTTGGAAAAGTTTATTTATTCTTACACATACACTCACAGTATCCAATAAATTAATACACATGATGCTTATACCATATACATAATATTTAAACCTTTTTCACTTTTAGAAATTAAAACAATTTCCTTTTCCATAAGATGCTTACTGCTGCCTAATCTATAACAGTAATGATTAGGTACTCAGTGGGAAATTCATTAAGCAATTTCCTGGATGTATATTACACATTTTCCAAATGAAGGACAAACTGTAGACAGAAATATGCTAAGGCCAACAGATTTCTATACCCCACTCTACCGAAGTGTTTGGATTCTTACCACACCCAATGTCCTGAGGACGGATTAAGTCCAGCCTGAACAGTTCCTCGAGACAGCAATGTAACAGATTAACTCAATATGGATGTCTCTTAAAATAAATAAGCCATTTCCAATATTTAAATCCAATCTGGGGAAAGGTTGGCAGAATTTAAAGGTTCTGGAATAAATCTACGTCTTAGAAAAGGTTTTGAAATTATCTCAACCTCCTAGAAAATGTAAGCATTACTTGGCTCAGATTTTCTGGGGAAACTTCAAAATGAAACCAATCTGTCCAGTGAGGCCTAGAGATAAGGTATCAACTGTCCTCCAACTTTTTCAAGTGTACCACTTAAGTTTATGTAATTATTTACTAAGGAACTCGATGGGCTTACTTACTTACTAATGGGCTTCCCTCATAGCTCAGTTGGTAAATAATCTGCCTGCAATGTAAGAGACCTGGGTTTGATCCCTGGGTTGAGAAGATTCCCTGGAGAAGGAAATGGCAGCCCACTCTAGTATTCTTGCCTGGAGAATCCCATGGACAGAGGAGACCGGCAGGCTACAGTCCGTGGGGTTGCAAAAGTCGGACACTTAGTGACTAAACCAACCAACCAAGGAACTCAATGTCTTGAAAAAGTTAAGAATCAGATTGTGCCTTTAAGAGCGCTTAAGTGATATCCACAGAAAACCTAATGCAGTTTCTCTGTTGCATATAAACAACAGAAAACTTGCTAAAACTTAACAAGAAACTTTAACAGGAAACTTGTTAAAAAACAAATAGTGTTTTTATAAAGCCTTAGATGTCTTCTTGGCCTGTATCATGTCATATAACTGAAAGTCTTATTTCTAGAGCTCCTCACATATGCAAGTTCAACATACCTGAGCATTAAGCAGTTATTTAGCTGCTAAACATGAGTAAAACTATAAATCTAATGAAGTTCATCCTCAGAGTTTCAGAGTAGTCTCATGATGCCAGCTCTTTTCCTCCTGCTCACATGCCAGCTTTCTATCATATTTATATCTTTTTTTCAGAGTCAGCAAACCAAAAAGGACTGCAGAGATGATCTAGCCCAATGTCCTCATTTTAGAGAAAAGTAAACTGAATCTCATAGGTGAGGGACTTACCCAAGGTCACACAGTAACGGGATCTTCCCTATAGCTCAGATGGTAAAAAATCTGCCTGCAATGCAGGAGAACCAGGTTTGATTCCTGAGTCAGGAAGATAGAGAAGGGATTGGCAATCCACTCCAGTACTCTTGCCTGGAGAATCCCATGGACAGAGGAGCCTGGCAGTCTACAGGACGTGGGGTAGCAAAGAGTTGGACACAACTGAGCAACTAACACTACACTACTACACAAGTAGTGAGAGATGAAGCAGACCGGCACTGGGCCTCTGATGTCCTGTGCAATAGTGTTCTTTCCTCCATACCAAGCTGCCTTCGAAAAACTGCCAAGAATATGATATTTATGTGTCTTCGAAGCCTTCAGTCTCTCCTCACTGCGTCTTTTTCCTCTCTGTGCAGCAATCTGTCAACTTTCAGTCACCAATAACCGTCTTTCTTATTAATTCTATTTCTATAACAACACAGGAAAGGATTCAAAATTCATTTATCCATAGTTGATTCATTTACTGATAACACTCCTGCTCCTAATTTTACATTTATCTTTTAGAATGGAAAATAACATACCATTTCCCAAACCATAATATTATAAAGCTTAACAATTATATCCACAATTTAAATTCAGAAAAAAACTAAATTACCTTAGACTCTTACTTTACAGAAAGCAATGCTATAACATTTATTTCATTCCCTTAAAAGAAAGGCCAGAAATCACATATTGATTCCATTTTAATACTCACCACAAAAGTAATTTGATTGTGTCGCAGGTTAAGCTCAGTTAGTGAATCCAGCCCATTAAGATTATCAACGTGACTTAAAAAGTTCCTGGCAAGATTTAAAACTCTCAAATCACACAAATGATTGACATTTTCAATTTTGGTAATCTGTTAAAAAAATGAGGTAGGGATGATTAGCAGGCATAAATCTCAGAGGTACATGTTATAAAAATAAAAGACCCAGTCACTGGATTCTGTAACAAACATATTTATATGAAGACATTTAAAAATATATTTCATGTTTCCTCTGTTATAGATATTATGAAGTTACTTAATTTGTGAAAATTAACTAAAGGAACACATCCTGTAATTTGACCATGGTAATTATTTGAAGTATATTTTACCAAATAATCAATAAGCACTCATTTGGGCATCTCCAAGCAACAGCTAGAACTGGACCTGGAACAACAGACTGGTTCCAAATAGGAAAAGAAGTACATCAAGGCTGTATATTGTCACCCTGCTTATTTAACTTATATGCAGAGTACATCATGAGAAACGCTGGGCTGGATGAAGCACAAGCTGGAATCAAGATTGCCAGGAGAAATATCAGTAACCTCAGATATGCAGACCAC
>NW_011494606.1:1199607-1233642 GCF_000754665.1 Bison bison bison
CAGACTTTATTTTGGGGGGCTCCAAAATCACTGCAGATGGTGACTGCAGCCATGAAATTAACAGATGCTTACTCCTTGAACGAAAAGTTATGACCAACCTAGACAGCATAGAGACATTACTTTGCCAACAAAGGTCTGTCTAGTCAAAGCTATGGTTTTTCCAGTAGTGATGTATGGATGTGAGAGTTGGACTATAAAGAAAGCTGAGCACCGACTACTGATGCTTTTGAACTGTGGTGTTGGAGAAGACTCTTAAGAGTCCCTTGGACTGCACGGAGATCCAACCAGTCCATCCTAAAGGAAATTAGCCTGAGTGTTCATTGAAAGGACTGATGTTGAAGCTGAAACTCCAATACTTTGGCCATGTGATGCAAAGAACCGACTCACTGGAAAAGACCCTGATGCTGGGAAGGACTGAAGGCAGGAGGAGAAGGGGACAACAGAGGATGAGATGGTTGGATGGCATCACCGACTCAAAGGACATGAGTCTGAATAAACTCCAGGAGTTGGTGATGGACAGGGAGGCCTGGAGTGCTGCAGTTCATGGGGTGACAAAGAGTCGGACACAACTGAGCGACTGAACTGAACTGAACTGAACTGCCCAACACTGAGCCAGGTTCCCAGGAAGGTGAAGAGAAATATACGTACTAGCTGCAAAATAGAAACTGTAAGCCTAAGGCATGAGCTCACAATGTTTTGACCAAACAAGACTACCCTCTGAGAGAAAAGACAGAGAAAAGAAATGATACCAATTCTCCCTGTTCATACTCCACTTATACTGTAGGATCCTGAAAGCAGTCAAGAGTCTGAATGGAAAAGGAACTAGGAACCCCAGGAGAGGGTGAGGATAGATATTCTTTATTACTGAAACTGCTTAAGAGAGGAGACAGATAATGTTGAGTCAGGGTACAATATGGTGGACACTGGCTGTTTAGAACAAGAGGACTTGAATTACAGACTACACACATGAACATAAGCAGAGGACTCTGAGGTGCACAAGCAAGGGTGAGTTACAGGGTATGGCCCGTGAAGTGACGAGCGTGCAGCATGACTTTAAGCCCCACTATTGTAATACTGCAAGAACAGCACAAAACAGGGTGAGTTTCTAAATGACCCGGAAGTAGGGCTTCTTGGGAGGGCTTCATCAACCTTTTAATCTAACAGACTTAAGTAATATCGAGTTATTCATAACATTTTTTTTCTGGACATTAAAATATATAAATTTCACAGTCACTGGAGATTAATTTTCTCATCTGTATTTCCATCACAATATTATTTGAAAATTTCGATTTAACATTTCAAAGCAGATATTGGCTAAAATAGCCTTTTTAAAGACTTAAAATACACTTTCTATGATATTATTTAGCCCTTCTCTTACATTCAAGAAATACCATCTAGATTTCATCTAGATTCAAGAGGAGAAATCTAAGTATATTTATCGCAAATTTAATAATATAAAAGATAAACTATGACCATGCTTTAAAATTTGCACTGAGATTTTTGGTTTAACTAATAATAAAATGAAAACAATTAAAATCTGTAAAAGAAAAAAACAAGGTTATGAGTATTTGCAGATGACAGAACTGTAAAGACACAGAAAATGACATTTCAAAACTAAATAGATGATAGAATTTAAAATGTATAGAATCAGCAAAAAGTAAAATGGACACTATAGGAAATCAGTAATATCAACAAAAGCTTGAGAAATTCTACTAAAATACTAAAAAAAAAAATAGAGATAGGTATATGAAAAAGCAATATGTATATGTATACGTGTATATATTTTATATATATAAACCTTCTCTGAACTCAAGAAAGATAAATACACAGAATGAAGGGGCACATGACCTGTGTATCATGTCTTCCCCCTTCTGCTAATAATCCTGGAGCACTTCTTTTAGAAAACTACCTTTCTCCAATTTCATTTGCTCCTGGTGGGACATACAATTAGGATGCCTACATTTTAAAGTCCCTTTTTAGTTTGGTAACTCTGAAAAGAAATGTTGTTAATTCATGCTGCTAAGCTGCTAAGTCACTTCAGTCGTGTCCGACTCTGTGCAACCCCATAGACGGCAGCCCACCAGGCTCCCCCGTCCCTGGGATTCTCCAGGCAAGAACACTGGAGTGGGTTGCCATTTCCTTCTCCAATGCATGAAAGTGAAAAGGGAAAGTGAAGTCGCTCAGCTGTGTCCGACCCTTAGCATGGACTGCAGCCTACCAGGCTCCTCCGTCCATGGGATTTTCCAGGCAAGAGTACTGGAGTGGGGTGCCATTATAGGTATAAATCAGTAATTAAAAAAAAAAAAAAATCACTGGGGATATTGTTCAATTTCTTGGTTTGCGAACCGACATGGCAGAATTGGGTGGAACATCTCCGATAGAATAAAATTTGTTACTCTGTTGCAGCCATGGACAAAGTCACAGAAATAGAGCAAATGACAGAATCTTCAAGCAAAAGGTGGTGTATAGTGAGAGCAGAGTTCTTAATCAGTTAATAAATTTCACAGCCAGAAGAAGAGATGATAGGAATGTTCAAAAGCCTAAACTTAGGTCACACTGATCAGAGGGGGTCTTAAGGTAGATAGGAAAGCTTCTCAATACATCAAGGAAAGCTGGATCCTGCAGCTTTTGTATGTGTATGAGTGACCCAGATTGCTCTATGTGGATAAAGATGACCTTCCTATTAAACAACACTGAAAAGAAAGATGTCTGCTTTCAGGGGAGCAATCACAGAAAGGGCAAGCTCTCCCTGAAGGAAAAGATGTCACTGAAAGAACAGATTCTTCTTGAAGCATGTTTGTGTCCACGTTAAAGCAACCATTCAACAGGAGAACATTTTCTGGTAGACAAAAAAAGAAATCTAGGTTATAAATTAACAATCAGTCTCCCATATTCCTCTGTATTCTCTACTACTCACATACAATCAATTGCTAAATCTTAATGTTTTTACTTAAATATTTATTCAATCTGCCCCTTTGTTACACCCCTATTGTTATTGCTGTAAGTTGTCATCACTTCTCACAAGGATTATTGAATTAGTCTCCCAACTGTTCTCTACCTCCCGTCTCACCTCCCCTCTCTTTCCATTCCCCAGTCTGTCTCTTGCTCCCGTCTCACGTCCCCTCTCTTTCCATTCCCCATCTGTCTCTTGCTCCGGTCTCACGTCCCCTCTCTTTCCATTCCCCACTCTGTCTCTTGAGCACTATCACTATTCCTCCCAATGTTTGCACACCAAAAAACCAATTACATTTCATTTTACAATGTACACCATGTATCATTATTATTCCCAATGGAAGTAAATTCAAACTATAATAAATATTCACTTAATAGTCTTTTAGTTTTTAAACTATCTGATGCTATTTTTTTAGAGTTGCACATTGTTCAACTTGAGTTAAAACATCCCCTGACTTTTTAGTCACCAAGACTATCTTTGCTTTGAAATACTCCAAATTTTTGCTTATTGGATTTAAATATTTGAAACAAGACTAAGATTTTCACTTAAAATTTCTTTCTTGTATTCACAGAATCTTGAGAAATAATTTGTGTGGTATAAATATTTAATCTTAATACACAGACTATCACAAACATATGCTGGAATTATAGAACACATAATATAGGTCATTTAACAAGGAATAGAGCATTTTTAATCAACATAACGTTGGTAAGTAATCCCTATACAAGATATATAGATCAAGTGATATGTTATTCATTTGCCAGTTGCTCTTATAGATCTTGGGTAATGCCCATGAATTCTTAAAAGTATATTATAATATGAAGAACACATAAATAAATGCTTATACATTTTAAAATAAACTTAGGAAAAATATTGCTACCATAAAATGTTTCACTTATACTTATGAACAATATTTAAAATAGGGGGATAAATAAAGACAAAATAGCAATTTCTTAGTACTGCATATAAAGCCCTCCACAATCTGGCCTTATATCTACCCCTCTTGCCTCATCTCTCACCATCCCCCAACATGTGCTGAATTCTCTAGCAGTAAAAAAATACTTACCATGTTATTTTTAGCCTCAGTGCTTTTGTATGTGATATTCTCTTACTGACGAACACTTTAATTCTTCTTCCCCTTCTACCAACATCTATTAATAACAGGCTAACTTTCTCTCTACTAGAAAGACACTAACCAGCCTGCAGGGCTGGACAGTTCCTAGGCCATCAAAAACCCTCCCTCTGTGTGCACATATAGGCAGACATACAGATGGAGCTGGGATCCCAGCCGCTAGCTGACCCCAGCTGCTAGCTGATGCGGCCTATCCAGATCTATCATGGTTTTATTAATAAAATTCGGTTTTCAACAAAACGCTTGGGACTAACAGCCATTAGAGCCCCCAGAGAGATTACACTGAGGTTTATGTCTGACTGACTGCAAGTGGTCTCAACAGGCAAGGACTCCCACATCATCCCACAATGTACATCTGCCACCTCAGGAAAGGCTTTACCTTCTGCATGCACATGTAGCTCATGTAGTTATTTAGAAATAAATATTCTTATTGAAAAGACTAAAATTTAAATGTAAGAGCAAGGGGTTAAAAAAACAGCCAAGATGCTCTGAGAGAGAAGATAAGGAGGGGAACATAACAAACCAGACACAAATTAAGACAGACAAATATGTGGGTAGATAAATTGATCAAACATGATAATGATCCCAGGTTATACAGTAATCAGGGAAATATAAACCCAGACCGTGAGGGGCCACCCCTTTACACCAATTCAATTGGCAAAAATTAAGAAGTATGACAATTCCAAATGTTGAAAAAGATATGAAGCAACAGGATCTATTATGTGTTACTGGTGAGAGTATAAACTGGTACAATCACTTTGGAGAACAATTTGGCATTATCTTTTAAAGTTAGACTTTTAAATAACCTATGACCCATCAGTTCCACTCCTAGGAATATACCCTAGAGTAATATAATGTATGGGAGAAACATATATAAGAATGTTCTTAGACATGTTATCCGAGTAGGAAACAAAACAAAAAGACAAGCAAACAAAAAGGAATCAACCCAAGTGTCTATCGATAATAAAATGGAGAAAAATGTTTTTGTATAATCAAACCATGGAACATATAACAACAAACATAAACTACAACTACATAATCAAAATAGATAAATCTCAGTAACATAATACTGTATCAAAAAAGCAAACATTAGATGACAATATACAGTGTGACACCTTTTTAAAGTTAAAAAACAATACTGCTTAACAATATATTATTTAGACACATGTATATGTGATGAAACCAACTAAAAACACCCACAAAGGGAGGATAAATGTGAAATCCACAATAGTGGTAACTTGGAATAAAGAAGGAACACTTAAGTAGAAGAAAATCAATAGTAATATTCTAGTTCTTGATTTGGGGTTGGCTATTAACTTAATAAAAGACTAAATAAGAAACAAAATAGGCATAACTACAAGAATTCTAAATGTTTCATGTCTTATCTGTCATTTGCTGTTGAGAAATCTATGTAAATAAACTTAATACCTTAATACCACAGCTAATTTCAGTGAATCAGTAAAGTAACTCTGGAAAAATTCAACACAAGTATAATTATTAAAAGTCCTATGCCAAATTTCCTAGAGCTTTTTCAAAAAAGTAAGTTACAAAAGGGCTTTAATAATACCTGATTTCCATGAAGGTCCAAGACATCTAAGCTCTTTAGATTCTCCAGATTTGAAATTTTCTTAATTCTGAAAATTAGAATGGAAATACAGATGTATCACATCTATTGCAAATCAAAACAGTCTAAGGCATAACTTATTTTAATGTATTCTATTTCTCCAGATAGATATATAGACACAGAAATACATATATACATAGAGAGAGAGATTGTATATAATCACATATATTAAAAAACATATCTCCATTGATTTAATTGTAATGTTAAAGATGCAGTCCCACTGGGGGAAATGTTCCAAAGACAGCTTAAAAGTGCTATCTTTAGGAAAGAACAATTCTACTTCTACGAACTTTAGCACAAGGCACTTATTCAAGGCAATTTCCTTCACCTTAGAATACAACTTAAAGCCCTCACCTCAGTCCTCAAGGCCCTAAACTGCCTGGCTGACTCTTCCTTTAGCTTATCTCCTTCCACGGCTTATCTCCTTCTCAGGCTTACCCACTCACTCTGCTCCAGCCACAGGGGCTTTCTTGCTATCTCTAACTTGACAAACTCATTTCTGCCTTGGGGTGTTTACCCTTGCTGTTCCTTCTTCCTTAATGTTCTTCCACCAGAACTTCACATGGTTCACTCCTTCCCATTATTCAAGTCTTGGCTCAAACATCTTCTCAGAGCAGCCTTTCCAGATGACCCTATCGAAAAGAGCTCTTTCTTCCTTTCCACCATTCACATCATAGCCAAATCCAGAATTGCATTACCAAAAGCAATCCAACCCAGTTTAAGTTATAAAAATACTTATCATACACCTATTATGTTCTGTTGCAGTGTGACTCTTCTTCCTCTCACCCTTATCTCCCCACACCACCCCCTGCCCACACTACTCCACTAGGACCAAAGCCCCCTCTCAGTCTCCTCTCTCACACCCCTCTCCTCGCTGACACGGATTATTTACTGTCTGAGCCACCAGGGAAGCCAAAATAATAAAATATATTTAAGTAAAAAACAGATCACATAAAAACAAATTTTTAAAACTTACATGCGAGTATAGAATGGTGTATTCAGTATTGATAACCAATGCTTGGAAACAAGGCAAAGGGGTGAATGACTGTCCTTTCGGTGTTGTATCAGAGCACTGTCAACAGACCTACCTAAGGATCATCTATTTACAACTGACTAGCGCCCAAACCGGAGAAGGCAATGGCACCCCACTCCAGTACTCTTGCCTGGAAAATCCCATGGACGGAGGAGCCTGGTAGACTGCAGTCCAAGGGATCGCTAAGAGTCGGACCTGACTGAGCGCCTTCACTTTCACTTTTCACTTTCATGCATTGGAGACGGCAATGGCAACCCACTCCAGTGTTCTTGCCTGGAGAATCCCAGGGACGGGGGAGCCTGGTGGGCTGCTGTCTATGGGGTCGCACAGAGTCAGACAGAGTCGGACACGACTGAAGTGACTTAGCAGCAGCAGCAGCAGAGCCCAAACTCTGTAAGTTATATACTAAGTTGTAAAAAACTAGTAAGATACCAATGTAACCTGAAAGCTTT
The DNA here is from genome assembly GCF_000754665.1 of Bison bison bison. NCBI lineage: Eukaryota > Metazoa > Chordata > Mammalia > Artiodactyla > Bovidae > Bison > Bison bison. The sequence continues at coordinate 1,206,802 of NW_011494606.1, forward strand.
TACTTAAAAATAAATTCTCCCATCAAATGGAAGTGAACTAGAAAAAGACAAGGCCCACTCATCACTCAGCAACTACAGACCTCTAGGGACATACCACAGCTTGTCTCTGCAGGCCACATTATGTGCTGATGTTAGAATAAGGACCCCACTACAGGATCTATATGAGGCTTCTATACCTGGCTTCTCAGGTGTCAAAGACAAATCCTTAAGTGAGATACTTCAAGAAATCAAAAGGAAAGGAATATAGAATTCCAGGGTCTAGTAGAAAATTCTGTTATCTGTAGAACTGGGAGATCACGAGAAAACCCAGCAAAGTTCTGGTCATGAGCCTGTGAACATCAGGGTACCAGAAGATCTCCGAAAGGTAAACAGAGGATATAGAGAGTAGAAGAGTTAGACGGGAAGGACTTCAACAGCAAAGTGGCATAGAGGGGTTGGGAGTTCTTTGGTAGCAATGTAAACTTCACACATGGAAGCTGAGCAGGATCTTTTTATCTTTGGAGCAGAAATCTTTTTTGGATCTGCTTGAATTTAAAGGCATATGGTTGCACTGGATTGTCATATGTGGTTCCATTGCCTTGGACTCAAAGACTGCAGTGCTTTGAGATGTGCGAGGGAGTAAATGTCATTGATTTAACCAGCAGGGGGCAACTAGTCACCAAGAACGAACACAAGGAGACAGGGCGGTGGATGTGTGTCTCTTCTTTAGCAATCCTCAGCCGGGTTGGCCTAATATCCACTAAAGTACTGGCTCAGTATAGATCTGCATCTTCTAGGCTCACAGGCTCCTTGCTGTGACTAAGACAGCTGTGACTAAGTCAGCTGACTGGAGAACAGAAGGAATAGGTCAGAATTGCTTGTACTGATTCTTCAAAAATATGCAATTTGGGAGAATGTGGAAAGTAGTCTTCTGACACATTTTTTTTTTTACTCCAGAACACTAAAAGTTTTAGAACTATTTAATAGCTATTTTCTTTATGTGAAAAATAAAGTGTGAGCAAAAGTAAACTAAAAACAGATGGAGGAATAGAAAGAGAAAGACAGACTTGTATCTTCAAAGAACAAAATATTAAAAATATATATACATATTTCCAAGAAGCCAGATAAACTGAAAAAAAGAGACAGGAATGTGGAGAAAAGAAAACCTTCATGCACTGCTGATGGGAATATAAATTGGCGCAGCCACTAAGAAAATGTTATGGAAATTCCTCCAAAAATTTGAAATGGGGGACTTCCCCTTGGTTCAGTGGTTAAGAATCTGCCTGCCAGTGCAGGGGACACAGTTTGACCCTAGTGCAGGAAGACACCACACACCACGGGACAACCAAGCCTGAGTGCCACAACCACTGGCCCCACGCTGTAAAGCCCATGTGCTGCAACCACTCAAGCCCACATGCCAAGAGGCTGGCTCCACACCCAGAGAAGCCACCACCGTGAGAAGCGCTTGAACCACAACAAACAGTAGCCCCCACTCACGGCAACCAGAGAAAGTCTGTGCACAGTAATGAAGACACAGCCCAGCCACAGAGAAAGAAAGAATTCTAAAAAAATTTAACATGGAACTACTATATGATCCAAAAAGTCCATTTCTGGGTATATATCTGAAGAGAAAAGCACCACTTAAAAGATACGTGCACCCCTATGTTCATGGTAGCGTTATGTACAATAGCCACAATATGGAAGCAACCCAAGTGCCCATCGGTAGGTGGATCAATAAAGATGTAGTGTATACACACATGGAATATTACTCAGCCATAAAAAAATGGAAACCCTGCCTTGTGAAACAACACGGATAGACCTGGAAGGTATAATGCTAACTGAAATACATCAGACAGAGAAAGGCAAAATACCATATGATTTCACTAATATGTAGAAACCAAAAAACACAAGAAAACAGAAATGGTTGTAGAGAACAAACAGGTGGTTGCCAGAGCGTGTACTGAGAAAGAAATAGGTGAGGGAGATTAAGAGACACAAATTACCATTTGCAAAATAAATGAGTCATGGGTATGAAATGTATTGTGTGACGAATATAGTCAATAATTATGTAATATCTTTGGTGAGAGATGGTAACTAGACTTACTGTGGTGATCACTTTGAAATGTAAACAAATATCAAGTCACTACGTTGTGTAACAGGAACTAACAGAGATTTGGAGGCTGATTATATTCATAAACAAACAAAATCAGGGAAAGAAAGCAGATTCGTGGTTACCAGGGGCAAGGAAAGTTATGACCAACCTAGACAGCATACTGAAAAGCAGAGACATTACTTTGCCAACAAAGGTCCGTCTAGTCAAGGCTATGGTTTTTCCAGTGGTCATGTATGGATGTGAGAGTTGGACTGTGAAAAAGGCTGAGCACCAAAGAATTGATGCTTTTGAACTGTGGTGTTGGAGAAGACTCTTGACAGTCCCTTGGACTGCAAGGAGATCCAACCAGTCCATTCTGAAGGAGATCAGCCCTGGGATTTCTTTAGAAGGAATGATGCTAAAGCTGAAACTCCAGTACTTTGGCCACCTCATGCGAAGAGTTGACTCATTGGAAAAGACTCTGATGCTGGGAGGGATTGGGGGCGGGAGGAGAAGGGGATGACAGAGGATGAGATGGCTGGATGGCATCACCGACTCGATGGACCTGAGTCCAAGTGAACTCTGGGAGTTGGTGATGGACAGGGAGGCCTGGCGTGCTGCAATTCATGGGGTCACAAAGAGTCAGACACGACTGAGCGACTGAACTGAACTGAGGCAGGGAATAGGTGAGAGGAGGGGGAACTGGATGAAGGCAGTCAAAAGACACAAATTTTCAGTTATGAGATAAATAAGTATACTAGGGATATAATGTACAATCAGTTCAGTTCAGTCGCTCAGTCATGTCCGACTCTGCAACCCCATAAACCGCAGCACACCAGGCCTCCGTGTCCATCACCAACTCCCGGAGTTCACCCAAACCCATGTCCATTGAGGCGGTAATGCCATCCAATCTCATCTTCTGTCGTCCCCTTCTCCTCCTGCCCTCAATCTTTCCCAGCATCAGGGTCTCTTCCAATGAGTCAGCTCTTTGAATGAGGTGGCCCAAGTATTGGAGTTTCACCTTCAACATCAGTCCTTCCAATGAACAACCAGGACCGATCTCCTTTAGGATGGACTGGTTGGATCTCCTTGCAGTCCAAGGGACTCCCAAGAGTCTTCTCCAACGCCATAGTTCAAACGCATCAATCCTTCGGCGAGCAGCTTTCTTTAGAGTCCAACTCTCATATCCATACATGACTACTGGAAAAACCATAGCCTTGACTAGATGGACCTTTGTTGACAAAGTAATGTCTCTGCTTTTTAATATGCTGTCTAGGTTGGTCATAACTTTCCTTCCAAGGAGTAAGCGTCTTTTAATTTCATGGCTGCAGTCACCATCTGCAGTGATTTTGGAGCCCCCCCAAAAATAAAGTCAGCCACTGTTTCTACTGTTTTCCCATCTATCTGCCATGAAGTGACGGGACCAGATGCCATGATCTTACTTTTCTGAATGTTGAACTTCAAGCCAACTTTTTCACTCTCCTCTTTCACTTTCATCAAGAGGCTTTTTAGTTCTTCTTCATTTTCTGACATAAGGGTGGTGTCATTTGCATATCTGAGGTTATTGATATTTCTCCTGGCAATCTTGATTCCAGCTTGTGCTTCTTCCAGTCCAGCATTTTTCATGATGTACTCTGCATAGAAGTTAAATAAACAGGGTGACAATATACAGGCTTGACCTTTTCCTATTTGGAACCAGTCTGTTGTTCCATGTCCAGTTCTAACTGTTGCTTCCTGACCTGCATACAAATTTCTCAAGAGGTAGGTCAGGTGGTCTGGTATTCCCATCTCTTTCAGAATTTTCCACAGTTTATTGTGATCCACACAGTCAAAGGCTTTGGCATAGTCAATAAAGCAGAAATAGATGTTTTCCTGGAACTTTCTTGCTTTTTTCATGATCCAGCAGATGCTGGCAATTTGGTCTCTGGTTCCTCTGCCTTTTCTAAAACCAGCTTGAATATCAGGAAGTTCACGGTTCACATATTGCTGAAGCCTGGCTTGGAGAATTCTGAGCATTACTTTACTAGCGTGTGAGATGAGTGCAATTGTGTGGTAGTTTGAGCATTCTTTGGCATTGCCTTTCTTTGAGATTGGAATGAAAACTGACCTTTTCCAGTCCTGTGGCCACTGCTGAGTTTTCCAAATTTCCTGGCATATTGAGTGCAGCACTTGCACAGCATCATCTTTCAAGATTTGAAATAGCTCAACTGGAATTCCATCACTTCCACTAGCTTTGTTCATAGTGATGCTTTCTAAGGCCCACTTGACTTCACATTCCAGAATGTCTGGCTCTAGGTCAGTGATCACACCATCGTGATTATCTGGGTTGTGAAGCTCCTTTTTGTGCAGTTCTTCTGTGTATTCTTGCCACCTCTTCTTAATATCTTCTGCTTCTGTTAGATCCATACCATTTCCGTCCTTTATCGAGCCCATCTTTGCATGAAATGTTCCCTTGGTATCTCTAATTTTCTTGAAGAGATCTCTAGTCTTTCCCATTCTGGTGCTTTCCTCTGTTTCTTTGCACTGATTGCTGAGGAAGGCTTTTTATCTCTCCTTGCTATTCTTTGGAACTCTGCATTCAGATGCTTATATCTTTCCTTTTCTCCTTTGCTTTTCACTTCTCTTCTTTTCACAGCTGTTTGTAAGGCCTCCTCAGACAGCCATTTTGCTTTTTTGCATTTCTTTTCCATGGGGATGATCTTCATCTCTGTCTCCTGTACAATGTCACGAACTTCAGACCATAGTTCATCAGGCACTCTATCAGATCTAGGCCCTTAAATCTATTTCTCAGTTCCACTGTATAATCATAAGGGATTTGATTTAGGTCATACCTGAATGGCCTAGTGGTTTTCCCTACTTTCTTCAATTTAAGTCTGAATTTGGCAATAAGGAGCTCATGATCTGAGCCACAGTCAGCTTCCAGTCTTGTTTTTGCTGACTGTATAGAGCTTCTCCACCTTTGGCTGCAAAGAATATAATCAGTCTGATTTTTGTGTTTACCATCTGGTGATGTCCATGTGTAGAGTCTTCTCTTACGTTGTTGGAAGAGGGTGTTTGCTATGACCAGTGCATTCTCTTGGCAAAATTCTACTAGCCTTTGCCCTGCTTCATTCTGTATTCCAAGGCCAAATTTGCCTGTTACTCCAGGTGTTTCTTGGAGAAGGAAATGGCAACCCACTCCTGTGTTCTTGCCTGGAGAATCCCATGGACGGAGAAGTCTGGTGGGCTGCAGTCCATGGGGTCGCACAGAGTTGGACATGACTGAAGCAACTTAGCAGCAGCAGCAGCCAGGTGTTTCTTGATTTCCTACTTCCTACTTCCCCAACCCTGCAGCAGACCACTGCCAACCCATGCCTCTGTCGGAGACTGCTGGACACTGACAGGCAAGTCTGGGTCAGTTTCTTGTGGAGTCACTGCTCCTTTCTCCTCGGTCCTGGTGCATACAAGGTTCTGTTTGTGCCCTCCAAGAGTCTGTTTCCCCAGTCCTGTGTAAGTTCTGGTGGCTCTACAGTGGGGTTAAAGGCAACCTCCTCCAAGAGGGCTTATGCCATACCCAGGTCTGCTGCACCCAGAGGCCCTGCCCCTGTGTCAGGCCACTGCTATCTATATCTTCGCAGGAGACACTCAAACACAGTTCTGGCTCAGTCTCTGTAGGGTCTCTAGGTCCCGGTACACACAAGGTTTGTTTGAGCCCTCTGAGAATCTCTGGAGGGTAAGGGGTTTGATTCTAAATGCAATTTCACCCCTCCTACCATCTTGCTTATGGCAGACACCACCCTTATAGCAGAAAGCAAAGAAGAACTAAAGAGCCTCTTGATGAAAGTGAAAGAGGAGAGTGAAAAAGTTGGCTTAAAAGTCACATTCAGAAAACTAAGATATCTGGTCCCACCACTTCATGGCAAACAGATGGGGAAACAGTGGCAGACTTTATTTTCTTGGGCTTCAAAATCACTGCAGATGGTGACTGAACCCATGAAATTAAAAGACACTTGCTCCTCGGAAGAAAAATTATGACCAACCTAGACAGCATATTAAAAAGCAGAGACACTACTTTGCCAACAAAGGTCCATCTAGTCAAAGCTATGGTTTTTCCAGTAGTCATGTATGGATGTGAGAGTTGGACTATAAAGAAAGCTGAGCACTGAAGATTTGATGCTTTTGAACTGTGGTGCTGGAAAAGACTCTTGAGAGTCCCTTGGACTGCAAGGAGATCCAACCAGTCCATCCTATAGGAAATTAGTCCTATATTTTCATTGGAAGGACTGATGATGAAACTGAAATTCTAGTACTTTGGCCACCTGATGCAAAGAACTGATTCATATGAAAAGATCCTGATGCTGGGAAAGATTGAAGGCAGGAGAAGAAGGGGATGACAGAGGATGAGATGGTTGGATGCCATCACTGACTCAATGGACATGAGTTTGAGTAAACTCCGGGAGTTGGTAATGGGGATGCCTGGCATGCTGCAGTCCGTGGGGTCACAAAGAGTCGGACCAACTGAGGGACTGAACTGAACTGTCTTGCTGGGGCTTCTCCTTTGCCCTTGGTCATGGGGTATCTTTTTTTGACAGGATCAGTATCAAAGTCTGCAAGTGTTCAAATCCCTTATGTGAAATGGCAGAGCATATGTAGACTTTAAATCACCTCTAGACTACTCATAATATGTACCACAATGTAAATGATACATAAATAGTCTCCAGGAAGACAGTAAATTCAAGATTTACTTTTTTGGAACTTTCTGGGATATTTTTTTCAAGTGTTTTTCGATCCTCAGTTGAATCTGTGGATGAAAAACTGGATACAGATAGCCAACTATAATTTGACAGTCACAAAGTATCAAATGCCCACCCTTAGTTAAGCACTGAGAAGAATTACAAGTGAAACACATAAGCTTAATGTGAATACACATATTTAAAATATAGCCTGCTGCTGCTACTGCTGCTACGTCGCTTCGGTCGTGTCCGACTCTGTGGGACCCCAGAGACGGCAGCCCACCAGGCTCCCCTGTCCCTGGGATTCTCCAGGCAAGAACACTGGAGTGGGTTGCCATTTCTTTCTCCAATGCGTGAAACTGAAGTCGCTCAGTCGTGTCTGATTCTTAGCGACCCCATGGACTGCAGCCTACCAGGCTCCTCCATCCATGGGATTTTCCAGGCAAGAGTACTGGAGTGGGGTGCCATTAATAGAACATTAAGGCCAAAGTCTGTTATTTACTCCCACATATGATATGGTTCTGGAAAGCAATGGAAATAATATGCACTTAATAAATGCTATGGACTTCCCAGGTGGCGCTAGTGGTAAAGAAGCCACCTGCCAATGCAGGAGACATAAGAGAATTGGGCATGATCCCTAGGTTGGGAAGATCCCCTGGAGGAGGGCATGGCAACCCACTCCAGTATACTTTCCTGGAGAATCCCTTGGACAGAGAAGCCTGGTGGGCTACAGTCCATGGGGTCACAAAGAGTTGGACACAACTTCGGCTTCCCTGGTGGCTCAGATGGTAAAGAGTCCACCTGCAAAGCAGGAGACCTGGGTTCGATCCCTGGGTTGAGAAGATGCCCTGGAGAAGGGAAAGGCTACCCACTTCAGTATTCTGGCCTGGAGAATTCCATGGACGGTATAGTTCATGGGGTGGCAAAGAGTCAGACATGGCTGAGTGACTTTCACTTTCAATAAATGTTATTTGGTTTGAATAACTGTCAATATGAAACTCATAAAACAAATTATAAATGAATCTTAATCCAAACAGTCTTTCAAAAACATTAGTCTGTTAGGTTCTTAAGTTTTATTCAATGTTGAGTTGCTATCTAGAGACCACAAGAGGACTCAACGTTAGTCCTAAGTATAACAAACAGTGACTGATCTATAACAATTACCTGTTTTTCCCCAACAGAAGGACACGGAGGGATCTCAGAGTAGAAAGTCCACTAATTTCTTCAATTTGATTATCATATAGATCCAAGAATATTAGCCTCTGAAGATTGGAGATATTCTGGATCTGAGTTATAGAATTGTGCTGAAAGTTCAGGAGACGAAGGTGCTCTTCCCCGTCAATAATAGGACACACGGTCAGCTTCTGCCTAGAAAACATGTTTAAAGTTAGTAAGGTTATGATTCAGCAGTCTGCCTCTTCTCAAGAATATTAATAGTAGTATCTTTATGTGCCCATGCCATGAGAAGAAGAAAAACAGAACCACTTCTTGTCTTCATGAACCAAGCATTCTAGATCTAATTGTAAATCACTCATATAAAAACTGATATACTTTGGCAAGGGTAGTTATTAAAATTAAGTCTAGCTCTCATAATTAAAAAAAACTCCAGTATTAATTATTTCATATAAAGTTAACCATCAGAAAACACTCAGTGTAATTGCCTTCTGTGGGAAAGGTTGAGATGATTCAAGGAACCATGTCACATAACCAGAGAAATGCGCTTGCCATTAACCCACTGATATAAACACTGCTCAGGCATTGCTAAGCTAGAAAGTTTGCTTAACGCCCTGCTGTTACATATGTACTGCTGAGCTACAGGTATGCACAGCAGAGAAGGTTTCTCTGCTGGTTATAACGCTAAGGTAAGGTTGAAATCCTTCATCCACCATTCTACTGAAGATACTTTGCTAGATTTAAAGATGGGGATTAAGTCCTAAACACACTTATTCATTCAAGATTTGTTAAGGGTTTATTTTGTCCGGGGCTTTGTTTTAGGTGCTGAGGATACAGAATTGAACAAAACTCCCCATGTCTGTGGAGTTTACATTCTACTCGGAGGAGACAAACAATGAAAGACAATAAATATGCTAAGTTAAATATTTAATGTGTGAGAGGGAGATAAGTGCTGAGAAGAAAAGCAGAGAAAGGTGTTGGAACTGTCAGGGTTGAAGTCGTTGCTGCTTTGGAGAGTCCAGGCAGGGAAGGCTGTCCCTATATGGTGACCCTGGAGGAAAGGTCTGATGGAGGTAAGAAAGTGAGCCTACTGACACATGGTGAAGTAGCATTCCAGGCAGAGGGAACAGCAAACGCAAAACTCCTGAGGTTTAAGCGCTCTTGGTGTATTCAAGGAGCAGGTATGCAGTAGCAGGGTGAGTGAGGGCCAGACCAGGAGCAGGTGAGGTCAATAAGGTAAAGGGGAACTCAACTTAATAGTGTTGAGAAGCCCATTGGAGGAGTGTATTTTGAAGTTTTTTTCCCTATCCTAAAACCCATTTTTATCAATGTCATATTTTAGAACCTCTATAGTACTCTTTTGGAGTATAGTCAAGCTCCTTTACATTACATAGATATAAAATTTCTCTGCATACTCCTGGAAGGATAAATTTTAAATTGGCAACAGTGATTATACCTAGGTAGGAGAACTAAAAGGTTGAAAAACAAGGGGGAGGGAGAGAGACTTTTGTACCTTTCAAATCCTGTAGTCAAAAAAATTAAATAAGTTGTCCTCACCTTTCTAGGGTCAACCTGTCTGAGTAAAGAATCTTCTCTTCAGAAGAACGTTGGAGAATGGGAAATGAAGGCATTGATGAGCTCACCAAATTAATATGGTCACCTATTAAAAATAATATACAAATTACTTGAATAAGAAAAATCTTTCAGATTTTGAAACTAAAATCACCTTATATTTGGAGAACTTTGGCACCTACCAATATCCTTTCTAGAAAACACAGCTTCTATAGCTCTCTGTATCTGAAACTAAAGTTCAGCTTGTTTTCCTCCTCAGGTCTAAATTATGTGTTCTGTACATATCAAATAATTTTTCTCTTGCCTCGTATATTGGTTGAAAGTACAGGACTACTCTAGTGCTACATTTGTCCCTTATAATCCTGACTCCTAATACTGTATCTTAACTCTCTTGTAACTGAGATGATAGTTCCCTCATTACCAGATACATTGGGGCCAGCACTATGACAGCCCTGCCGGATTCTGGACTTTGAAGGTGTCTGAATGGAAGAATCTCCAAATGCTGATAAGGAGCTCGTGGCAGCTTTCATTTCCAGCCCACATAGTTCTGTCACATTTGTTGTGGATGAGATGCAGGATGATTTATTATGAGGCGAAGGACTTATTACTCTTCCATCTCCTTCAAAATATCAAAAAATTTATCACAAAGCTACACAGCACATGACTTTAGAGAAATATAGAGCAAGTAGTTTTGGATAGCAAATGTAAACCTCGAATCATCCTTTTTTCTTTGTGTGTTCGGCTACTATTGGTAGAGAATATTGCAGAGACCTAAGTGGAGTCAATAAATCTTGTACATTTGCAGTTAGGTTTTTAGTTAGGATCTAACAGGTATTTGACACCCTATGAGACTTATAAGCTGTTGGTCTGACGTTGTCCCTGCTGTTAGGTAGCTTTCAATCTAGTGGGCATAGGAAAGTAATAAACTGTACAGAACAAGGTGCACAGAATGCAGAAGGAAAAACAATACCTATTTACATATTCACACATTAATGTGTCTGGGTAGTTTTCACTTAAAGAAGATCACAGATGGGTTTCAGTGGAGGTGGATATTAAGATATATTCTAAAGACCTAGAAAAATGTAGAATAGTTAATAAGATGCTGAGAAGCTCCAGAAATGAAGTAAGACTTGAGAAATGGGTCAAAGGTACCAATTTGAACACCAGAAAAAACTATTTTCTTCTACCAAGAGAAAATTTCCTGAAAGCAGCAACCGATGTTGATGGAAGCAAAAAGCAATAAAATAGAACCTAAAGTGCCACAGAATTCTACTGCTTAAACTGACTGATAAGACAAAAAGATGAAGCTAAATATAGGAAGCTATCATTCTTTGGGAGGCCATCTTAAAATCAAGTTCCATACATATCATATTAAAGAGCTATAAAGCAATGGTATTTGCTAACTTCTCCAGGTGTGCAAGATATATACCAAAGGGCACATACCTGGCTTATTGAACAAAATATTAGTGTTCACATCCCACTTTTTTGAGTATCATGAAATATCAAGATAATTAACAATGATGTTCTAGAGTACAAGCATTCAGAACAAAGGTCATGTTCATAAATGAACTGGTCTTATGACATGACCAGTTGCTAGCAAAATACCCAAGCAACCATAAGTCAGTAAACTGATTTGGAAATCAAAAACTGAATAGTTAAAAAAACAAAAACTAGAGTAAGGATTAACTGGTTAAGGATTAACTGGTCAGCTAAAAATAATAAAGGAAAAACTCCAAACAATAAACAGCCTTGATTTCCCTTGTTAGTGTCAGAGTTAGGTTTTTAAAATTACTTTGTTAAGGCTTCAACCCGTGCTCAATTTAGAAAGCAAATTTAAATTTAATAAGACTTGGGATGTAGAGGCAATAATCAAGGAGTAAATTTCACTTACAGTCAGTGAATAAAGGAATTTCATCCTCACTCTTTCCACCTCTTATTATACACAGAAGTCAAAATCACAATCTGCATGATGAGCTTACTATCATGATCAGTATGACATACATCTTACAATAAATAGCAGAATACGAGAATGATGAGATAGAAAGGCCTTAAAATACACAAATGACCCTCTAAACAACTGGGGACCAGAATGATCTGCAATCGAAACATCCACAATAAATACCCACACACATATATACATACAGTAGATGTACGTATCAAACACCCAAACATATATATATATGTGGACTGTTTGATCCTGCTTTAAAGCAAAATTTTAATTGAAACATTTCCTCTTACTGGTAATTTCATATATCACTATTTAATGTACCAAATAGTAGCTTTTGTCTTCCGAATTAAATTTATAAGCTCCTGGAGAAATGGAGCTCATTTTATATTCTTTATATTCTTTGCAGAATCTAAATTCAGTAGGCAATCATTAAATTAACTGATTTTCCAATTTATTGAGAGTTAATCAAAAATCGGTTTTGTGAATGTTATTTCTGTTAAAAAAGAACATCAGAAATATTTGCATTTTAGTATAAAAATTCTGAATGAATTCTTTCATACTTAGAATCCCAAAGTGTTTAAAGGCATAATGGTATATATTTGGTATGAGTCTTTACTACACCACACCCTAGATATATGATGGATGGAGGGATAGATGAGATGGATAGGTGAGTGGATGGATAGAGGGAAAGACGGACAGAGAGATGGGCAGGGGGATGGACAGATGGTTGGCTGGATAGATGGATAATACAGTACATGTTCATATGCTTGTCCACTTAGCCTTATCTTTAAGACTGTGTTGGTAATCAAAATCCTGATTTTGTATTTTTCATGATTCATCATGATCTTAAGAGTCAAGCACTACCTCTTCCTCTCTATATACATATTTTGGCATTCTTATCCAAGGGATTTAATCAATTAAGGTCTGGAACTGAGATTTTACTGTATAGCAGTCCCTGACTCTCACAAAATTTCAAGGATACAGGGCTTAACTCTTAATATTAATATAAAAAGCCTAAAAGAAATCATACACCAAGTTTAAGACCAAGTAGCCTAACTCCAACAAAGAGTATCTTTACTTTGGGTTGAGAGTACCACTGGTTAATTTATGGTATATGTTCAATTAATTTTGAAAAACATAAAAAATATGAAATGAAATAAAATTAATTATAATAATTCAGTATCAGAATGCAGTTTATTAGATAGAGATTCCCTCATTTTTCCTGAAAAATTGCTACTTAAAATTTTTCCAGAGTTTTTTGCCTTTGGAGGAAGAACAGTGAGTACAGACGTCAAGAATACAGCTATACACGGTGAGGTCTTCTTTGCATAAAACTGCCTGGAACTAGGAAGGAGGCACATTTGGAAACAATCGGTACACATTTTAGAGAGAATGATTTTGAATAAAATCTTTTAATGAAAAAAATAGGTTTATTTTTCCCTAAGGAATTAATTTGTATTTTACATTAAATATACATTATTTATGTACAGGACCTTATTCATCTTTCAGGTTTTCAAAATTCAGTGCCTCTATACTATTTCCTCATTAGCAAATACCTAGAAATACTTAAACACTTAAATAAATTTATTCAGCCAGACATACACAAATCTGTCTACCAACATCATCCTCTAACTCAAGAATACCTTGGGAAAAGTATTTAAGTTTGGCTCATGAGTCAGAAAACAAATTTAAGAGTTATTATCAAAAATGTAAAGGAAGTTCACAATGTAAACACAAGAAAATTCTACTTGAAAATTTTCAGGTTCACATCTATAGCTCTGAGCCTAGTACAGTGTCTGGCACACAGAATACACTCAACAGATATGTACCGAACTGAACCAAAGAAGGGAAGACAGATGCTCTCTGCACTGCGGAACAGTGGTTAGGTTGATGTCATGTCTAGCAACTGACCAGGAGAAGAATTCAAGATACAGGAAACAGAAAAGTGATGTCAGATTAGCTGGGCCCAAGAGGAAAGTCCAGAAATTACAAAACAAAAAAAGAAAGCTAATATTCAAAATTGCCACGTGTTCGTGCAAGATGAACAATCTAGAGAGGCCTATACCAATTATCCTTCTCATATAATAACTCCTAGATGAGGACAGTACTGTATGTAAGTATTTTGCAGTGCTTAACTCTAGTACATTACAGAGAGCTAACAATTGTTGACAACTAAGATGGGAATACCAAACCACCTGATCTGCCTCTTGAGAAACCTATATGCAGGTCAGGAAGCAACAGTTAGGACTGGACATGGAACAACAGACTGGTTCCAAATAGGAAAAGGAGTATGTCAAGGCTGTATATTGCCACCCTGTTTATTTAACTTCTATGCAGAGTACATCATGAGAAACACTGGGCTGGAAGAAGCACAAGCTGAAATCAAAATTGCCGGGAGAAATATCAATAACCTCAGATATACAGATGACACCACCCTTATGGCAGAAAGTGAAGAGGAACTCAAAAGCCTCTTGATGAAAGTGAAAGTGGAGAGGGAAAAGGTGGCTTAAAGCTCAACATTCAGAAAATGAAGATCATGGCATCCAGTCCCATCACTTCATGGCAAACAGATGGGGAAAGAGTGGAAATAGTGTCAGACTTTATTTTTTTGGGCTCCAAAATCACTGTAGATGGTGACTGCAGCCATGAAATTAAAAGACGCTTACTCCTTGGAAGGAAAGTTATGACCAACCTTGAGAGCATATTCAAAAGCAGAGACATTACTTTGCCAACAAAGGTCCATCTAGTCAAGGCTATGGTTTTTCCAGTGGTCATGTATGGATGTGGGAGTTGGACTGTGAAAAAAGCTGAGCGCCAAAGAATTGATGCTTTTGAACTGTGGTGTTGGAGAAGACTCCTGAGAGTCCCTTGGACTGCAAGGAGATCCAACCAGTACATTCTAAAGGAGATCAGTCCTGGGTGTTCTTTGGAATGACTGATGCTAAAGCTGAAACTCCAATACTTTGGCCATCTGATGCGAAGAGGTGACTCATTGGAAAAGATTCTAATGCTGGGAGGGCTTGGGGGCAGGAGCAGAAGGGGACGACAGAGGATGAGATGGCTGGATGGCATCACCAACTTGATGGACATGAGTTTGAGTGAACTCCAGGAGTTGGTGATGGACAGGGAGGCCTGGCGTGCTGCATTTCATGGGGTCGGAAAGAGTCAGACACGACTGGGCGACTGAACTGAACTGAAGTAACAACTCAAAAGTTCTAAAGAAGATTTCTCCTTTAATTGAACAATACATTTCAGAAATATAACCAGATCATATGAGGCTATTTTTCAAAGGGTGGTCCACAAACCACATCCATCAGAGTCTTTTGAGAAGTTATTAAAACACACTTTTCCAAATCCCACCCAAGACCTACAAAGTCAGAATGGGGAAGGGGATGAGGGAAGCACTAAGAATCTGTATTCCTAATAAGATCTTGCATGATGCACACAAATTTGATATAATTTGATATAATTCTTTGATATAATTTTGATATAATTCTATAATTATATGTATATATATACATATAGTATATATATAACATATATATATCAAATTATATAATTTGATATAATTTTGATATAATTCTATAATTATATGTGTTAGTAAGGGAAAGAGATAGCTTCTTTTCTACTCCCGACTTTCCATTCTTTCCAGTGTCCTTACTTACTAAATATGTGTTCCCATAGTCTTACCCTCACTAATTAGCTATTTTTCTTAGTTCTAAGACATTATTTGGTAGATTCTTTCTAATTCTCTTGTGTATAGCCCACTCCATACTAAAATATGACAATTTTTCCTATATTAGAAATAACCTATGTTGTGTACATAAAATCAATTCTGATTTAAACAAATGCCCAATGAATTTGGTAACCAATGAATAATGTCATCTTTAACTGAAGTCTATTTGGATACAGAAATTCAATATTATTAAACAATATTACTTAAAGATGACAAATCATATCTGATCTCTATTCTCTGCCAATACCTTGTCTACTTGAGTAGTTTCTTTCAAGGTCATGTTGTAAGAGTCGACCAGGGAATGATGGCGTTTCTCTATTTAGCTTGAATTCAACCTAAAAAACATTAGTTAAGACACAAGATTCAGAGACTGTTTTATAAATTCATTTGTACCTTTTTGGATGCTAGACTTAAGTGACATCATATGCCATTTGTCTCTGTCTGAATTCCTTCACTCAGTATGACAATGTCTGGGTCCATCCATGTTGCTGCAAATGCCATTATTTCATTCTTTTTTATAACCGAGTAATATTCCATTGTATATATGTACCACAGCTTCTTTGTCCTTCATTTAAGAATTCCTCCAGTAACATCTATTTTAAAACTTTTTAGGAAAAACCTGAATTGTGCCAGTTGAAGGTGCCCAACTTGGTCAAAGAAGAACAATTTGTGTTGTGTCTTGAGACACAGTTGTGTGGGACATGGGTACGTATATCTGAGTGCTCAGGTGACATGAGGGTAAGAAAACGTGTGTATCTCAAAAATCAAATCAAAAGCCAGAAATTAAGGAAATCCCAGGGAGAATATGGGCAAATTGTTTGGGGAAAAGAATGTTCAAATCTTAATTTCTAAATCTCATTAGGCCTAAAAAATTTCCACTGCTAATCAATTTTTTCTGGAATGTTAGATATGGGACCCCAAATTATCACATTTTATCTAATATAAGATTCTATGAGTAGTAAAACATGCCATCATTTTACCCACTACTAAGAAAGAAAAACTTTCCCAATTAAAATAATAATATGATCTGCCATCAGTTTCAAGAAGGATCCTGATTTAAGAAATGCTTAAAATGTCAAAAAAGAAAAAAAACAAACTCATATTACCTCTTGCAATTGATGAAATAAGATTCAGTTTGTAAAGGAGGTGAGGTTTTTTTGGTTTTGCTTTGATTTTTCTTAATTGATGTACAGTTGATTTATAATACTGTATTAGTTTCAGATACACAATGTTGTGATTCAGTACTTTTATAGATTACACTCTATTAAGTTATTACAAAATAATGGTTATAATTCTCTGAGATATACAATATATCCTTCTTGCTTATCTATTTTATACACAATATTTTTTATCACTTAATCGTATACCCCTAATTTGCCCCTCCCCCTTCCCTCTCTTTGGTAAACTAGTTGGATTTGTGTAGGCAAAAAATAAAAATTAGCTTCAAAGTAGAGACCAAAGTAAATATACTTAAATTTTCCAGTTTAGACTCTGCTCTTTAAATCATGCTATTTGTGCAGAATATAAAACAATTTATATTCAATCTAAATACAAATCTGCTTGAATCTTACTTTGTTTTTTTCAGGAAGCGATGATGTTTGAATAACCAGATGAAGCCCACAGTTCACCTACAATGTAAAAATTAAACCATAAAATATGCTCTTAACTTATACACACACACACACTCCTCCCCAAAACAGTACATAAAGATATAACAAAAAAATTAGAATGAAACAGAATGCTCGCTTTTTGTTTGTTTCTGGTAAATTAGCATGTTCTGGATATTTGCTGAAAACAATAAAATTACAACTAATAATTAAAAGGTTTCACTGTGATTTATCTTCCAAAATGTCTGCAATTTAACCCTCTACTTAGCACCTCAGGCTTTCGTCACCTGCCGTTTGAAGTCTAAGTAAATATCTCAGTGAGACAGGTAAAGGAGGTGGGGGTGCCTATTAATATTTTCTTAATTAAAAAAAAAAAGGAATTGATCAGTTAAAGGAATTTAAATGAAGCTTAGCCTTTCACAGCAGACCAGCTCCACCTTCTGGGAAGCGGAGATCCTGGACAAGACTTTGAATACCCATCACACAATGTTAAATACCCTCCAAGTGCCTTGGTCCATTCCAGGAACCTTAAGCCTCGGTCAGACAATAGCTTGAGTAGACTGAGCGGTCCTGGTCTCAACAATACAGCTCATCACCTAGGACAAAGACGCCAGTCAGAAAGGACGGTACGAATGGAAATAAAGAGAAAGTAGGAAACCCAACCTACGTTGCTCGCAGCCCGGCCAGAAACAGAGCGGTATTTCCCGGGAATCATGGCAGGAGACAGTCCAAGAAGATCAGTTAGATCTGCCTTAGAAATGACGCTACAGCACAGATTCAGAGACCGAAAGGGGTCATCTCCTAGGCAACCCGCTCAGGAGTTACCATGGAAACTGCCATTTCCGGTCTGGTCCTCTCCCAAATCTACCGATCAGTGCACTCGTTAGAGCCTCTGGTTATATTTGAGGGGCCCAAAATATCAGCATTTCCTCGTTCTAGTTTCCCAGTTTCAGAAAAACAGAGCATTAGGGTGGAGAGGAGAATAAAACGAGGAAGAGGCCGGACATCTAGGTAGCTATGACAACAACCACTTCCGGTCCGTCCCTCTTTACCTCCCACCTCAGCTGGGCCCGCGCGAAATTTGTATCCCTTTGCCTGCTCTCAGGGGAAGACTGCTGGAAGGAGAAGGACCGCCAAAAGCCGGGTACTCTCCAAGGTAGGGGCCGCAGTTTGGCACTTTCTCGCGCCCGAAGAAGCAGCAGCCGACACGGAGTCGGCAGGTGAGGGCTCTGGGAGTGCGAGACCGTGCTAAGGATGCAGGTCCCCAGCTCCCAGCCCCGAGGCCGCTGCCGTGCCCATGCGCTGCGGCAACACCACCAAGTCCGGGAAGTTGCTGTTTCGCTTCCCCAAAGGACCGGGCCGTGCGACTGCTGTAGGACCGCTTCGTGCGGGGCCTCCGGCCAACTGGTACCGGGGCAGTGACAGCTCCGTCATCTGCTCCGAGCACTTCGCTCCCGCCTGTTTTGATGTCTCTTCGGTTATCCGGAAGAATCTGCCCTTCTCCGAGCGCCTGAGACCCGTGGCGGGCGCCGCGTCCATCTTGCACTCCGTATCCTCCCTGCTGAAACCTACAGGGAAAGAAGAGGGAGACTGTGCGGGCGGCCTGGGAAGGGAGGAAAGCTCCAGGCAGTCAGGCAGCCCCAGGCTACCCCAGGGCCAGCCTCGTGTACACTCCTCTGGCCCACGAAGAGGGCTTTCGGCTTCACAGATAAAGGGCCACTCAAAGAGTCCCCCGAGGGTCTTGCAAGAACCCCAGTCTGTGGCTAGGCTCCTCTACTTAATGTTATCTTGGGAAAGTCACCTCACCACGAAGGTTTTTGTTAATCGGTGATCTCCAAGAGCCCATTAAGTATTAACACTGTGGAATTATAGCTTCTTCTACCTCCTGTTCCCCGAAACACACACGCACACTCTTTCTTTTCCTTCACATTATAGAGAAGCCTTCACTCTCCGCTCCTGAGTTTTTAAGTACGAAGCATTTAATTTGAGTAAATCTCAAGAGATGAGGTACTTTAAACTTTCTGCATAGCATATCATTGCATGATAAGCTGCAAGAATTATCAATTATACCGTCAAAATGGTGGGGGAATGGGAATGCAAGATGCTGATGAAGATAGGGCTTTGCTGATAGACATCCCTTCCCCCCTCCTAAACTTCCTCTTGACTAGCTGCCTTTAAACTAAGTCGTTCCAGTGAGTTGAATTCTCCTATCCTGCTCTCTTCTGCCTGCTTTCTCGGTACTCATAAGATTGATTACACTTATTTTGCATCTGGTCACTACTGCCTTCTTCCCAACTTCCTAACTTCTCAGCCTTCTTTGAGTTAGTCAAACTTCAGCCCTATCACCATAACATAGATTAATTTATGACTCTTCATTGGATCTAAAAGGTGTTCAGTTTTAGAGATAGGAAGAGTTCACCAAGAAGTCAGCGGACCTGTAATTGACATTCTGGTTGTGAATATACAGAGGTATTCTTGAATTTTAGAGCTGAAGAAAACCTAAGTGATCATATAGTCTAGATTCACAATTTATGCACAAGGAAGCCAATCCAAGGTTAATTTCCTCAGGACCTTATAATCTTTTCTCTAGGTCCAATCACCAGACAGAAACTTTCTGAAATACCAACCTCCTTCCTACATGGGGTGGGTGCTTAAGACCCTTTCATGACGTCCAGCAATTATTAAGGTGGAGAATAAAAGTATTAACAAAGTTCCTGCATGGTTTTTGGCCCTGCTTGCGACAGCAGTCCTGCTCCAATCCATGGTCTTTGTTGCTCACTGTGCACCAATCCTGCTGATCTTTTCCGTTTTTGAACATACTATATTCTTTCCTACCAAGCCTTTTCTGAATTATTTCATATAATGCCCTGGAATTATGCCCCTGCCATTCCCCATCATCACCGATTAAATCCTTTTACTTCAAAAATCTGTTCAAACATCTTTCCGTTTTCATCTCCTAATTTTATAGTCTCATTCTTCAAATACTTCGGTAGCACATATACTTCAGTTGCACTCATCACAGTTGTCATGAAATAATTATGTATTTTGCTTAATATAATGTTTGTCCTCACATTAGAATGGAAGCTCTCTGACCGCAGGGCTCTTATCTGATTTGTTCATTATTAACAGTAACTAGAACAATATTTTGCAAATTTAAGGAATTCAGTAAATATTTGTGGAATGATTATATGACTATGGGAACAGTTTTCTTTAGTACAGTGGAATTTCAGTTCTCTGCCTGTTTCCCTTTTCACCAAACTGTATAGCACTCAAGAAATCTCTGCCTTTTCCTTGAACCAATTATCCACCATCGTTACCTAGCCAGTCTTTACCCAAGCCCATATTTAAACATCTATCTATAGATATATGTAAATATGTAGTAAAAGAGTTAAACATGTGCCACACACACCTTTATACTGCTTTTCTCTTTTTTATAATTCTACCATCTAATCACGGAGAAGGCAATGGCACCCCACTCCAGTACTCTTCCCTGGAAAATCCCATGGACGGAGGAGCCTGGTAGGCTGAAGTCCATGGGGTTGCTGAGGGTCGGACATGACTGAGCGACTTCACTTTCACTTTTCACTTTCTTGCATTGGAGAAGGAAATGGCAACCCACTCCAGTGTTCTTGCCTGGAGAATCCCAGGGACGGGGGAGCCTGGTGGGCTGCCGTCTATGTGGTCGCACAGAGTCGGACACAACTGAGGTGACTTAGCATAGCATAGCACCATCTAATCAAAAACTGGGAGAAGAAGGGCCAGGCTAATAAAACAATCAAACGTTTTATAATACAACAAAGGCTAACTATTAAGAAATCCAGAATATATACCAACTCTGTTTTTCAATTAATAAAGATATCCAGCCAGCATTTCTAACAATCCATATTACATTACAATATATTCTGAGTTATTAGGAGACTGTGTAGGTTTTAACAATAGTACTTTAAAAGTATAGCAATAAATAGACTTGATAGCAGTAAATATTTTTAGCCTTGACATATGACATAAAGAATCTGCCTTCAGTGAAGGAGACCTGGGTTCAATCCCTGGTTTGGAAAGATCCTTTGGAGAAGGGCATGGCAACCCACTCCAGTCCAGTGTTCCTGCCTGGGAAATCCCAAGGACAGAGGAACCTGTTGGGCTACAGTCCATGAGATCACAAAACAGTCAGACACAACTTTGCAACTAAACAACAATTTTAAACACTGTTTTAGGTGCTTGGTGCTATAGGTAGATAAATAGAAATATGAATGTAAGCTATCTTCAGGGAGCTTGAGGAAAGATTAGGGACCACCCCTAAGGAAGAAAGGGGGTTCTGATGAGCACCATACACTGGCAGTTTGTTTCATGTAGCAAGGATTATTGTCTCTCCTTAACTATTAATTTTGCATCCTTGTTTTTCTAACCCAACTGTATTTTTTAAACTTTAAATTCTGATACAGCAAAGTACAGCAAAGTGCTTAGATCATTAAATGACCAGAAGCTGAGCATGTGTAACCACTATGTAAGTCAAAGAAATAAAACATGACTAGCAACTCAAGAGCCCAAGCCTCAGCCCTTCAGCCCTCCTCAAAGCAAGCAAGTTTGCTTTCTTTTGAACTTAATATAAGTAAATTCATATTGTTGGCATTTCTTGCATCTGGCTTTCTTATTCAACATTATATTTGTGAGATTTATCTATGTTGTTGCATATAATATAGCAGTAATTTGTTTACATTATTATATAGCAATCCATTGTTCAAATATACCAAATTTTAAAAAAAATCTCTTCTATTGGACATTTAGATTGTTAATGTTTGAGGGCCATTTTAAGTAACACTGCTGTAAATATCCTTCTATGTGTCTTTTTCACATGATCTCCCTTAAGATTGACTAGTTTGATCTTACTTTCCAAGACTCAGGAATCTTCTCCAGCACTACAGTTTGAAGGCATCAATTGTTCGGCATTCTGCCTTCTTTATGGTCCAGCTCTCACAGCCATACATGACCACTGGGAAGACCATAGCCTTGACTGTACAGACCTTTGTCGGCAGAGTGATGTTGCTAATTTTCAACACATTGTCTAGGTTTGTCATCGCTTTCCTGCCAAGAAGCAATCGTCTTCTGATTTCATGGCTGCCGTCACCATCCACAGTGATTTTAGAGCCCAAGAAGAGGAAATCTGTCACTACTTCCACCTTTCCCCCCTCTATTTGCCATGAAGTAATGGGGCCAGATACCAGGATCTTAGTTTTTTAATATTTAGCCTTAAGCCAGCTCTTTTATTTCTCCTCCTTCACTCTCATCAAGAGGCTTTTCAGTTCCTCTTCACTTTCTGCCATTAGAGTGGTATCATCCTCATATCTGAGGTTGTTCTCATTCTCCCACCTATCTTGATTCCAGCTTGTAACTCATCCAGCCTGGCGTTTCTCATGATGGGCTCAGCATATAGGTTAAACAAACAGGGTGACAGCAGACAGCCTTGTACCCCTTTCTCGATCTTGAACCAAGCAGTTGTTCCATACAAGATTCTAACTGTTGCTTCTAGATCTGCATACAGGTTTCAGACTACTGGCAGCATAATCAGAGTTTATGTTGTTTCACATTCTTCCTTACATTTAGGTTGTCACTCTTTCACACTGAGTCCTTTTGAAGGGTTTACTTTGCATTTTTCATTTCCAAATGAAATTAAGGAACAACTTTTCAAATGTTAATTGAACATTTGGATAGCCTCTTGAGTGATAATGCCCATTTTTCTGTTGGATTATCTTTTTCTTATTGATTTAGAGTTCTTAATAAATTTTGTCCTCACATCTCTTCTCTTCACTCTTAATAGTGTTTTTTGTTGTACTGAGCTTTTTTCTTTTTTTTTTTTGGTGAACTTAGTTCTTAATTTTAATGTAAGCCAAACCAACAATCTTTTTTTCTGAACACTTAATGCTTAAAACATGCTACTTTGCTTTTCTCCATAAACTTACTGTTTCTAGTTTTTACATTCATATCTACAATCCATTCAGTGTTTTTCTGTCTGAGGTGGAGTTTGTTTCAT
Organism: Bison bison bison; assembly: GCF_000754665.1. Classification (NCBI taxonomy): domain Eukaryota; kingdom Metazoa; phylum Chordata; class Mammalia; order Artiodactyla; family Bovidae; genus Bison; species Bison bison. The sequence goes on from NW_011494606.1 coordinate 1,229,649, forward strand.
TTTTTCCTCATAGAGAGATCACTATTGACTGAGCGTCTTTTATGGAAAAGAGTAGCATTTCCTCATTGTCCTGCAGTGTCAACTTTGTCATAAATCAAGTTGTCATACACACATTAGCCTGTTTCCACATTTTAAAATTCTGCTCCGTTTACCTGTTTGCAAATCTTTACACCATTATCTCAGAGCTTTAATTACTATAGCTTATGTTAAGAATTAATATCCAGGACTTCCCTTGTAGTCCAGTGGCTAAGACTCCATGCTCCCAATGCAGGGGGCCTAGGTTCAACCCCTGGTCAAGGGACTAGATTCCATATGCTGCAACCAAAGATTCCACATGCCGCAACTGAAGATAGCCATCCCACATGCCACAACTAAAGACCCGGCCTAGCCAAATAAATTAAAAAATAATAATAATGATTAATACTCATTTGGCATATTTTCCTGATGAATGCTTATTTTCAATAATGATTGTTTTTTATGCCATTAGTTTAAATGTACTTTCTAAAATTCTTAATTCTTATAAGCCCTTAATCTAAATCAAAGTTGAGGTAATTGAGTAAGTAATTTTACTTTATATGAAGGTTACCATTGAGATTAAAAATCACAGAACATGGAAAATAAAACATGGTCATTGTACAGCCAAAGAAAACTAATGCCCAGATGACTAACTCCTCTTACCTCGTTCATCTTCCTTACCCACTCATCTGTTGATGAGCCCTCAGGTTGCTTCCATATCTTAGCTATTGTAAATAATGCTGCTACGAACATTGAGCTGCACATTGAAAGATTTACAGTGTTTTTATTTACTTTTTAAAGGCCTTACTTTTTTAAGAAAAGTTTTAGGTTCCCAGCAGAATTGAGAGGAAGATAGGTTTCCCATTTACCCAGTGCACCCACACATGCATAGCCTTCTCCATTATCAACATCCCCCACCAGAGTGGTACATTTGTTCCACCTGATGAACCTACATTGATATATCATTATCGCCCAAAGTCCATCCTTAACATTACAGTTCACTCTCTCATCTTTCTACTTTTTCAATTTTTATTTACCATTCTTCTCTTTAACTTCTTGAACATTAAATTACACCATTGATTTTCAGGATTTTTGTAGCAAATGGCAGATGGAGCAGCTGAGATTGACATGCTTATTTCCCAAAAGTAGAGTTCAGTAGAGTGGTATTATTTGAGGAAAAACTCCTGAAATGAAGATACATTAGAAATACCTTGTGAAATACTTTTTTAAATGGTGTTAAAACTGCAATCTAACTTAATCAAGCCTAATAAAATTTGTCTATAGTATTATGTACATTTAAGCATTAATGTACATAATAAGCATAGCATTGACTGAATCCCACAAGTTTTAGATTTCAGATTATTTTTATTATTTAGTGGAAAACATCTTCTAATTTCCACTGTAATCTTATCATGGGTTTAGAAGTATATTAAACATTTCCAAATGTGCAGGCATTTTGTAGTTGTATTTTTGTTAAGACTTCTAGGTCAATTATACTGTCACCAGAGAATATACAACATATGGATTTAATCTTTTGAAATGTACTGAAACTATATGAGGCCTAACATGGGTCAGTTTTTATGAATGTTCTGTGTACACTTGAGATGAACATGCATTCTGCAGTTGGGTACGTTTCTCCGTATATGTCTATTAATCATGTTGTTTAAATTTCTTATCCCTGTGGAATTTTTGCCTACTTACAAGTTACTGAGAGAGGTATGTTAAAAATCTTCCACCTCAGTTTTTAATTTACATATTTAGCCTTCTAACTCTAACAATTTTGTGTTACATATTTTGAAGCTGTGTTATTATATAGCACTAATAGAGCAATGCCAGCTTTCTGTAGGTTAATGTTGCCATAGTACATCTTTTTACACTCTTTTTATTTCAGTCTTTCTGTATCCTTAAGAGTTTAGGCATTACTGTGTCTTCCAAAGGTTGTCCTTTGGAAGAGAATATATCTTTGTCTCCTCCCGAGTTTTTCTCTTCATTTTCCAATTTTACTGTAATATGCATAGATATGGTTTCCTTTGTTTTCATTTACTCATTTGTGTTTGGCTGTGCTGGGTCTTCATTGCTGCCTGTGAACTTCCTCTAGCTGCAGTAAGTGGGGCTACTTCGTGGTTGTGGTGGGTGGGCCTCTATTGCGGCGGCTTCTCTTGTCGTGGAGCATGGGCTCTAGGGTGTCTGGGCTCAATATCTGCTGCTCGTGGGCTCTAGATGCACAGGTTCAGCAGCTGTAGCGCAGGGCTTAATTGCCCCATGGCATGCGGAATCTTCCCGGACCAAGGATCAAACCCATGTCCCCTGCATTGGCAGACAGATTCTTAACCACTAGACCACTAGGAAATCCCCTTTGTTTTTATTTTAGTAAATACATTTAGTACTTTTGTAAAACCATGATTAATGCCTTCTACTCATTTTGGTAAATTCTCAGATATTATTTGTTCAAATATTGTTTCTGTCCCATTTTCTCTGTTTTACTTTGGGGCTACAATTAATATTACATGTTATGCTTTTTCATCTTATCTGCTATTTGTTTTAATGAACTTTTCTATAGTTACCATCATTTTGTCTTTCTCTCCCTACTTCTAAATATTTTCTTTTGACTCATGTTCCAGTTGATTAATACATATCTGGAAATTCTGTTTCTTAAGCTTTTAATATAAATAAGTAATCATGTATGTGCAAAAAAGATTTATATTTAAAGATTTCTAATTTATGGATTATTTTAATAAATTATAGTTTATCTGTACAGTAGATTATATACAGCCATAAAAATTATATGTAAACTATTTAATAACATAGAAACATGTATTAAAGAGGAAAATAAGATTATAAAACATCATCAGAATTTTAATAAATAAAAGACAAAGATAAGAAATATAGCAAAATATGAAGCTGTTAGCTATAAATGATGGATTTATGGCTAATTTTTTCTTTTTCCTTCTCCATTTGCCACAAATTTTCTTCAGTGATAAAATGTTGTTATAAAGAGAACAAAACTTATTTCTTAAAGCCTTAATAAATTCCTAAAACTCCGTTTTACCTGCTGTACATCTGTTTTGTAAAGAAATATATACTTATTCTAGACTTTTATAATGCTTGGTTTAGAAGTAGACATAGCTGTCAAAATTAGTCATAATTTTATAAACACAAAGATAAGATTTCAATTTTTATTTAAATCCTCAATAATAGTAGGTGTAATTATTCATGTTACAAGGGGACTCTTTACTAAAATTTCTTCATAAAGTTTCTTTAACTTGGGTATTAATAGCTTATCCAAAGATGGGCTGAATAAAGGACAGAAATGGTATGGACCTAACAGAAGCAGAAGATATTAAGAAGAGGTGGCAAGAATACACAGAAGAACTATACAAAAAAGATTTTCACGATCCAGATAATCACAATGGTGTGATCACTCACCTAGAGCCAGACATCCTGGAATATGAAGTCAAGTGGGCCTTAGGAAGCATCACTACGAACAAAGCTAGTGGAGGTGATGGAGTTCCAGTTGAGCTATTTCAAATCCTGAAAGATGATGCTGTGAAAGTGCTTCACTCAATATGCCAGCACATTTGGAAAACTCAGCAGTGGCCACAGGACTGGAAAAGGTCAGTTTTCATTCCAATCCCAAAGAAAGGCAATGCCAAAGAATGCTCAAACTACCACACAATTGCATTCATCTCACACGCTAGTAAAGTAATGCTCAAAATTCTCCAAGCCAGGTTTCAGCAATATGTGAACCGTGAACTTCCTGATGTTCAAGCTGGTTTTAGAAAAGGCAGAGGAACCAGAGATCAAATTGACAACATCCACTGGATCATGGAAAAAGCAAGAGAGTTCCAGAAAAACATCCATTTCTGCTTTATTGACTATGCCAAAGCCTTTGACTGTGTGGATCACAATAAACTGTGGAAAATTCTGAAAGAGATGGGAATACCAGAACACCTGACCTGCCTCTTGAGAAATCTGTATG
>NW_011494606.1:1233742-1260032 GCF_000754665.1 Bison bison bison
TTCTGAAAGAGATGGGAATACCAGAACACCTGACCTGCCTCTTGAGAAATCTGTATGCAGGTCAAGAAGCAACAGTTAGAACCTGACATGGAACAACAGACTGGTTCCAAATAGGAAAAGGAGTACGTCAAGGCTGTATATTGTCACCCTGCTTGTTTAACTGATATGCAGAGTACATCATGAGAAACGCTGGGCTGAAAGAAGCACAGGCTGGAATCAAGATTTCCGGGAGAAATATCAATAACCTCAGATATGCAGATGATACCAGCCTTATGGAAGAAAGCGAAGAAGAAATAAAGAGCCTCTTGATGAAAGTGAAAGAGGAGAGTGAAAGAGTTGACTTAAAGCTCAACATTCAGAAAACTAAGATCATGGCATCTGGTCCCATCACTTCATGGGAAATAGATGGGGAAACAATGGAAACCATGGCTGACTTTATTTTTTGGGGCTCCAAAATCACTGCAGATGGTGATTGCAGCCATGAAATTAAAAGATGCTTACTCTTTTGAAGGAAAGTTATGACCAACCTAGACAGCCTATTAAAAAACAAAGACATTACTTTTCCAACAAAGGTCCATCTAGTCAAGGCTATGGTTTTTCCAGTAGTCATGTATGGATGTGAAAGTTGGACTATAAAGAAAGCTGAGCGCCAAAGAATGATGCTTTTGAACTGTGGTGTTGGAGAAGACTCTTGACTCCTTGAACTGCAAGGATATCCAACCAGTCCATCCTAAAGGAGATCAGTCCTGGGTGTTCATTGGAAGGACTGATGTTCAAGCTGAAACTCCAATACTTTGGCCACCTGATGCAAAGAGCTGACTCATTGGAAGAGACCCTGATGCTGGGAAAGATTGAGTGCAGGAGGAGAAGGGGACGACAGAGGATGAAATGGTTGGATGGCATCATCCACTCAATGGACATGGGTTTGGGTGGAGTCTGTGAGTTGGTGATGGACAGGGAGGCCTGGCATGCTGCAGTTCACGGGGTCGCAAAGAGTTGGACACAACTAAGTGACTGAACTGAACTGAACAGCAACCAAAGGTGCTCACTGAAATATTTTTTCAGTGGTCTAGGTAAAATTACAAAGCACTTCTTTTCATTTCTCTCTCATTTGTTTTTTCCTCCCACAACCCTTCTTACATTTTCCATATACCTTTTCTTAGCCTCTCCACGTAATTTGTAGGTACTCAGTTTTATATTACCTTCTAAATATCCAAATTCTCTTCCTTTCTACCTCTTATTTTCCCTACAAATAAAAATTTCCATTTCACACTGTAATTTTTCTCAGGAAAGTGTTAAAAACATTAAAGCCAATCATGTCGTCTTACTGAAGTATTCCTCATAATGTATAGAGGACTGATGATTATGTTTTCTAAAATAATGTTACTGCTTTATTCTAATATTTAGTGCTGTTACAATAATAGCTAGTAGTAGTATCTCTTCCAGCTGTTAATTTGGGGGAAAATATAATGGGTTGTAAACAAATAGCTTAATAGCAAATAGGTTTCTGCTTGACCAGGGTGCTTAGCAATTTTTAATTTAGAAATAGTAAAGAACAGTATGGCAGAGTTCTTAAGAACTTGGCCTATCAAGCCAGCTTGCCTAGGTTCAAATTCCAGCCTTCCTGATATGTGACGTTGATAAGTATTATCTGTACTCTTTTACTACTTATAACTGTAAAGAAATAAAATCATATAAAGTAGACCTTACCTTTGATATAATTCTCTTCTGATTTATATTTTTAGATTGCATGTGAGAATCAAGTTATACAAACACAATGGATGTAGGCCTGCATATATCTTTTGTAATTAGTGTTTTTGGTTTCTTTGGCTAAATACCCATGAGTGGAATTGTTGGATCATATGATAGTTCTATATTTAATTTTTTGAGGAATCTCTGTATTTTCCATAGTGGCTGCATCAATTTACATTCCCATCAACAGTGCAGGAAAGGGTTCACTTTTTCCAACATCCTTGCCAATACCCATTATTTGTTATCTTTTTTGTAATAGCCATTGTGACAGGTATGAGGTGATGTCTCATCATAGTTTTGACTTGCATTTCCATGATGATTAGTGATGTTGAGCATCTTTTCATGTGCCTGTTGGTCTCTGTATGTCTTCTTTGGAAAAATGCCTGTTCAGATCCTTTACCCATTTTTCAATTGGGCTATTTGAGTTTTGTTATTGAGTTGAATTCTTTTTATATTTTGGATATTAACCCCTCATCAGATATATCATTTACAAATATCTTCTCCCATTAAGTAGGCAGACTTTTAGTTTTATTGATAGCGTCCTTTGCTGTGCAAAGGCTGTGGCTTTATTTTAAATAGAATATACGGAACTTATAGTTTATATATTACCATTTACTTTTTGCATACATATTTTTGATTATCAAATTTTCTTTTATTATTGGATGAGTTTATTGGGGGGGTTATATTTACCTCAACATCTTCCATATTATTCTTCATTTATTTATTTAATAAATACTTACTAAACATACTTGTGCCAGACAGTTGCCCTAGACACTAAGGATACATTGGTGAATAACACAAAGATTCTGCCCTCTTGGTGCTGAGCTTTTAGTGAGGAGCCAGACAAGAAACAAAGAAATAAATGAATAAAAGATCAGCAGAGTAAGATGGTAGAGCATCATTCAGGTGGAGGAGAGCATTTACTCTTTTAGGTAGTATAGTCAGTAAAGGCCTCTATGAAGATACAATATATGATCAGAGACCTGAATGATCAGAAGAAAATGAAAGTCGTTCAGTTGTGTCCAACTCTTTGTGACCTCATACAGTCCCTGGAATTCTCCAGGCAAGAATACTGGAGTGTGTAGCCTTTCCCTTCTCCAGGAGATCTTCCCAACCCAGGAATCAAACTCAGGTCTCCCGCATTGCAGCAGATTCCTTACCAGCTGAGCCACCAGGGAAACCCAAGAGTACTGGAGTGGGTAGCCTATCCCTTCTCTGGCAGATCTTCCTGACCCAGAAGTTGAACCAGGGTCTCCAGCATTGCACGGGGATTCTTTACCAACTGAGCTACCAGGAACAGCACATGCTCTGGAATTTGAGGAATAGCAAGCAGGCTAACGTGTTGCTGGAGATAATGAACTAGGCAGAGAATGATTAGAGATGAGATTGGAGTGGTATATAGGACCATACCACCTAAGACATTTAAGGTCACAAGCATTTTATTCTGGGCTTAAATTCTGTTTTGAATGTGTTCTTTGAGCTGGCTTAGCTAGTATTTATTTCTTATTCTTAAAAAACTTGATTAGATACACATGTAAAATCGTTAGACTTAGGTGAGAGAAGAAAGATATGGCAAATGTGAATATAAACTTTGATCAGTCAAAAATAAGCCTCTAGGAATTCTGGAAAGATGGTAGCAGTGAACGGTGTCATTTCTTTAAATCTCTTGAAATTTTTCCATGAAAGCAAATAGAGTAGTTCCTACTCTGTTAGTAGCAAAGAAGCTTGTACCAGATTAACCCTCCCATGGATGACGTGTAAATTTGGGGAAGAAACATACCAGACAGCTCTGGAGGAGGGAACTAGGGAGCATCTACAGCAAGTAGGACCATGAAGTTAGTCTTCAAGAGTTGAGCTGCACTGGGGGGATGTCCTTTATGTGCCTTTCCACCTGGTACACTCCCTGTTCCATACTGTGAAAGCGGCAGAACTCAGGCGGAAAACTGCAGCCTTACTGGCTTGAGTCAAAGGTGAAAATTAAGCACTATCAGAATGAAAAGTAATAGTCATGGAAAATGAGAAGCCACTCAGGAGGGGGAACCAAAATCTGCTTACAAATTCTACCCAGATCCTTGACTAATCACTTTTATGTTTTATGGAGAGACCTCAGGGGACCCAGCAAAAAGCAGCAGTTGGAAGCTTTACTTTAGTTGTTATCCATCATAGTGGGAACAGGGAGTTTGACTCCAGCCAAGTTAACTGGCTATTTGGACAAAATCCATCATGCTTTGGAAGAAGAAAACAGAATTTATCATCCAAAATATCCTGTGCAAAATTTAGAATTATTATTTATGCAGAGAAATTGGAAAGCATGACTCATAATCAAGACAAAAATAATTGATAGAAACCAACCCCAAGATAACCAGATGTTGTGATTACCAGGCAAGAACTTTAAAGGAGATATTATAAATATGTTTAATAGGAAAATATAGCAGTATGGAAAGAAGAGTTAGGGAATCTCTGCATAGAAAAGGAAGCTATAAAAAAAGAGCCAAATGGAAGTTCTAGAACTGAAAACAGACTATCAAAACTGACACAAAAAGAAACAGAAAATCTGAATAGCTTTATAGTTATTAAACAAATTGAATTTATAATTATCCTTCTTTTCACAAAGAAAAGTCTAGGCCCAGATGACTTCACTTATAAATTCTATCAAACCCATAAGAAAAAAAATGCCAATGTTACACAGCTCTTTCAAGAGAAATGGACTGGCAAACACTTGATTTCATGTTATGAATTTAACATCACTCTATTACCAAAACTAGGCAAAAAAAAATTAAAAGAAATTACAGGCCAACATCCCCTGTGGAATAGATGCAAATATATTTAATTTTTAGCAAACATATCCTGCAATATAAGACTAATATAACATGTCCAAGTATAGTTTAGCTCAGCAATGCAAGGTTACCTTTACATTTTAAAAAATCAATGAATGTAGGGACTTCCCCGGCAGGCAGTCCAGTGGCTAAGACTCCCAATGCAGGGGGCCCACGTTCAATCCCTGCTTGGGGAACCATATCCCATATATTACAACTAAGAGTTTGCATATACCACAATGAAGATTGAAGATTCTGTGTGCTGCAACTAAGACCTGGAACAGCCAAGTGAATAAATAAATACTTTAAAAAAAAAAAAACCAATGAATGTAATTCACCACATTGAGAGAATAAAGGATACAAATCATATCATCTCATTAGATTTAGAAAGAATATTTGACCTCAACATCCATTCATAATTAAAAAAAAAAAATAAAGGAAACCTCTTAGTAAAATAGGAATAGGAGGGAACTTAATTTCTCAATCTGATGAATGGCAGCTGTGAAGTATACACTAATAATATCATAGGTAATGTTCAGGGGCTGAAAGCTTTATTCTTAAGATCAGGAACAAGGCAAAGATATCCATTCTTCAATATTCCTATTTAACATTCTGCTAAAGATCCTAATAAGTTCAGTAAAGATAAAAAGAAAGAAAATACATAGATGTTTAAAAGGAAGATAAAAATCTGTTTCTTTCTACAGATGACACGATTATATACACAGAAATGCCTATAGAATCTATAGGAAAACTACTAAAACCAATAAGTGAGTTAATAGTCAAAGTACAAAAATCAACTGTTTCTATATAGTAGCAATAAGTAATTATGGAGAATGAAATTTTAGAAATCCATACCACTTACATAAGAATTCCCTGGCGGTGAAGTGATTAGGATTCCATGTTTCCATTGCAGGAGGCCTGGGTTCAATTCCTGGGGAACTAAGATCCCACAAGTCACATGGCAGGGCAAAACAAAAACAAAAAAAATCCATACCACTCATAATATGGAAGTGCAAAGTATTTAAAATAACCAAGGGTTGGAGAGAGAAAGAGCAACTGAAATTCTCATACATGGCTGTTGAGAACATAAAGCGTCACAACATTTTGGAAAACAGTTTGGCAAACTTTCATAAAAGTAACATATCCAAATCATTCGACCACATAATTTCATTCCTTGGTATCTATCCAAGAGACATTAAAATATATAGTCACACAAAGATTTTTTACACAAGTATTCTTAAAAGTCAAAATCTGAAAACAACCCAAATGCTCATCAAAAGACAAATGGATAAACAGATAGTATTATATTCAAACAATGAAATTCTCTCCGCAAAGAAAACAAACAAACAAACGAACAAACATACATGTAACACCATGAATGAATTTTGAAAACAAACTGAGAGAAAAAATTCAGACTCAAAAAAGAGTACACACTCAATATTTCTGTTTATGTGAAAGTTTAGAAAAGAGAAAAACCTGTATTAATAGAACCTCAAAGGGTAGAGGAAGTGTTTGGGGGCTATTCAAGACTTTTATATTCTGATGTGTTCAAAGTTACATTGGTACACACAGTTGTAGTTGTGTAAGTCACACCTTTGTGAAGCTGACTAAAGAAAAAAGCAATACATGCTAATTACCAAATGACCAACACAAACAATAAATTCAATAAATTCAAAGTAGGCTTCACAGAATAGGTAAAACTCCAATGACCCTTTGAAGAGAAATAGGATATAGGTACGTTATATTTTTAAAAAAGAAATGGAAAGCAAAAAAAAGTCAACCCTGGCATGAATGCAGAAGAGAATGGGATAGAGCAGGGTTTCCCAATCCCGGGTCTGGAGATCGCTACCAGTGGGTGGCCTGTTAGAAGCCTGTGTCACACAGCAGGAGGTCAGCAGCGGGTGATTCAACAAAATTCATCCACTACTTCCTTTCAGCTCGCATTACAGCCTGAACCATACCTTCTCCCCCCGCCTACCCGACCACCCCCGTTAGTGGGAAATTGTCTTCCATGAAACCACTCACAGGTGGAAAAAGGCTGGCTATCTCCTCTAAAAGGGTTGAAAGTGAAAGTGAAGTCGCTCAGTCGTGTCCGACTCTTTGCGACCCCATGGACTGTAGCCTACCAGGCTCCTCAGTCCATGGAATTTTCCAGGCAAAAGTACTGGAGTGGGTTGCCATTTCCTTCTTCTTCTCTGGGCTGGGGGTCTTCCCAACCCAGGGGTCGAACCCAGGTCTCCTGAACTGCAGGCAGACGCTATTGTTATTAGATTGAAAGCAGAGGCTCTTAGAATGAGATTCCTAGGATGTGGGAGGATAAAGCTAGAGGCAGAATGTTGCCAAAACAAGGGGATTAATCCTTACCCTTTGAGCTCTGAATGACCTTTTGCAATTTTTTAATGGGAAAGTATGTTAGACAAATGAATCTGGAATATGGTGTGAAAAGAATTGACGAGAGAATTGGCTTCCACTGTAGCAGCTGCTGCTGCTAAATCGCTTCAGTCGTGTCCGACTCTGTGCGACCCCATAGATGGCAGCCAACCAGGCTCCCCCGTCCCTGGGACTCTCCAGGCCAAGAACACTGGAGTGGGTTGCCATTTCCTCCTCCAGAGCGTGAAAGTGAAAAGTGAAAGTGAAGTCGCTCAGTCGTGTCCGACTCTTGGCGAGAGGAGGGTTCAATCCCTGATCAACTAGGATCCAGCATGCTTCAGCCGGCACTGCTCCTCCCCCGCCCCGCAAAAAAAAAGAGCGCGCGAATTGGCTAGGGTTAAGATGACAGACTTCCGCAATGGTCTTGGCTTGAGGAGATAAAAGACTGAACTAGAGTAGGGGAAGGAGAAGGCAATGGCACCCCACTCCAGTACTCTTACCTGGAGAATCCCATGGACAGAGGAGCCTGGTAGGCTGCAGTCCATGGGATCGCTAAGAGCCTGACACGACTGAGCGACTTCACTTTGACTTTTCACTTTTCTGCATTGGAGAAGGAAATGGCAACCCACTCCAATGTTCTTGCCTGGAGAATCCCAGGGACGGCGGGGCCTGGTGGGCTGCCGTCTATGAAGTCGCACAGAGTTGGACACGACTGAAGCGACTCAGCAGCAGCAGCAGCACCAGCAGCAGAGTAGGGGAAGGTAGAGAACGGAGGCAACAAGAAAGAAGAATTGATTGGACACAGTGATTAATTTAGACACTGGATTGGTGAGCAAGGAGAGACTTGTACACTATGACTGAGTTTTTAAGCCTGGGTACAAAAAAACAGCAGTATAATTAGTAAAAATAAGAAAGAGCCAGTTTGTGGAGAAAGATAGTGATTTCAATTTTGGGAATCAGTTGTCCGAGAGACCTACCATGACCCTACTCTTACTGTCCCTTAAGACTGGATGAAATGTCATTGCATCTAGCAAAGCATGTCATGCTTAACTCACCAGAGCATTTATCACTTTGCTGTAAATGACTGTTTATCAATATCACCCCACTAGTCTCTATCTTGAATGTGAGGATTGTCTTTCATTAGTATTTCCATGTGCCAAGCACTGTTCTAAAGGTCTAAAGGGTTTGCAAATGTGCTTGGCATGTTTATAAGTTATTTGCTAATAAATGCTGAATGTTGAATTTGAGAGAATAATGGAGCAGGAAAGCAGATGCCTTTCTCAGGCAATTAAGAGTGGTGAGGCATGGAGATGTAGCCTTGGGAGGCATTTACAGAAAAGTAGTACTTGAAGCCATGATGTAGAATCCCTAAAGGAGAGCTTATAACACTCCTGTGGCATTTAATGTCTTCATTACTTACCTAGCGAAACTGCTCCAAAATAAGAAGCAGGAGAGACCAAGAAAATTGTACAAGCCTGCATTATCTATTAATCAACAACTTCTGAGTATTCTGGAACTGGCTCTTGAGATAGATAGCTGGCAAAACAAAATCAAACAAACAAAAAGACCCCGACTCTGTCTGGTGTATGATGCTTGCCTCTTCCCTTTCTGTGCCAAGAATAATGAAGCAGTGACATTGAGAAAGTAGGAGAAAAATTCTGGGAAGATGGCAGCAGCCTGAATGCACCTATCCTGGCTGAATACTGAAACTTGAGTGCAAGCTGCACCACTTATCAACTATATGAGCTTAGACAAGTTACTTCATCTCCCTGGGCCTCAGCCTTCTCGTCTGAGAAATTGTGATTTTAGTACAGACATCCTATTTTTGTTGAGAGGGTTAAGTAAGTCACAATATGCACAACTTTCAGAAACAGTGCTTGACAGAGGGTAAGAACTGCATAACTCTTAGCTAGAATCGGGGATGTGCGGTGGTTAAGAGGATGGACCTTGTAGCTCACTATCTGGACTTGAATCCTGGCACTGCCATTTACCAGGCATGTTACTTTACCTTTCTGTACCATGTTTCCTTATCTGTTATGAGTACCTTTCATGGGCTTGTTGTGAAAACTAAATGAACATCAACTGCTGAGAACAGTGCCCAACACAGAATAAACATGATGTCGGTGTTAACTGTAACTTCCATCAACCCTATACCCCTTAGATCTTGATTCTCAAGCCTGTCTTCAGTTGCGTCCATACTCTTCAGTGGCCTCTCATCAGTCAATAGGACTATTGGAGGTTTTCAAATAAAGTCACACAGTGACACTAGATGGGGTTGCTGAGCTAAAGCACCTAAGAAAGGCTGGGCAGCCGTAGCAGAACTTTGGAGTCGAATGAGACTTTAGGGATGATCCAGTCTGCTCTTTTCGTTTTGCAGATTAAGAAACTAAAGGTCGGGGAAGTTATCTGATGTAACCCCAGCATGAAATTTTCTCAACAGTCCAGTCTCTTCATTTCTGGTAAACCTCATCCAATTTCTTATCAGAAATGATGGGAAAATGAAGCTGGATATGTCTACAAATCTGACTTCTTTGCTAAAATAATTTGATCAAGCCCAAATGATACTGAAATCTCCAAAGAGGTGGGACCAAGCTGCTGTCATTCACTGATTGCTCTGTCTGGCATATAGTAGATCCTCAGTTAATATTTCTTGTGTGAATGATAGGGATCTACCATGTTTTTAAAGCTCTAGAGATCTTAGATCTTCCTCAATATCTGTTCCATGCTGTCTGAAGTGGATTCCCTTGACATACATGTCTATTCTTCTCTGTCTAGCTTCCATGAAGATGTCCGAGCTGAAAAGAACTTTGGAAAAATCATCCAGCCAACATCCCTCATCTTGTCAACGAGAAAACTAAATGAGGTGATTTGTCCGGGGTCAGCTAACTGACTGATTAGTGGCAGAGCAGAGATTAGAGTTTTCCCTAACTCATGGTCTTTAATAAAAATTCAAACTGCTTCAAGAAACTATCAATTTTTTTTTCCACCTGTCCTTTTAAATGTTCCCTAAACTTTCCTCCAGGTCACAGATGACACCAGCTTATTATTAATTTTGAAAAAAAAAAATGTTTTTGTAACTTCCCTCTGGGATCAAGCTTACCTTTCATATCCTTCCCGCCCACCCCCCCCCCCCCCGGATTCCATTCAAACTACTAACCTGCCCTATCACAGCTACTCACCCATCTACCCTTTGTCCTTCTGGATCTTAATCCCTGCCCTTGAAGAAACAGTAGGTCCTCTTTCCACTGATGCGAGCAAGGATGGGTCTTCAGATATTTCTAGGAGGCTGTCCCTGCCTTGTTATTAATAGTTTCAGAACAGACGGATTCCAGACATCTAGAACACCTCCAGGATTGTTCTAAGATGGTTCTATTAAGGGTCTCAAACGTTATGCTGGACTGTGTGATAACATAACCCTGGGCGTCCCTAAACAGAGTGTGCCTCAGCTGGACTAAACGACATTCAGGTATTTTTGCTACCACCGCCTAGGAAATGAAGAATTTCTATATCCAAGAACTGTCTCCCTGATATACCTAAGTTCTAAGGAACAGTTTATTTCTTTACCAACCCTACAATACATTTTTTAAGTGACCATAAAGTCTTCTACTCTCATCAAGAGATAAAATTTATTTGTCCACTCCTTGAATCTGGCTTGGCTATATGACTCACTTTCACCAATGGGACATTAGCAAAAGTTATGCATACTGAAGCTTTGAAAACGCATGATTATCAAGCTTTGTCCTCCTCCTGTGCTTGGAAACCTAATATCACTATATGAATGAGTCCAGGCTAGCCTGCTGGAGGATGAGAGGCCATGTGCAGAAGAAATCAGACTCTTACAAGAGCCTTGAAATGCCAAACATCTGAATGAGACCATCCTAGATCATCTAGCCACTGCCAATGTGCCTGCCGACTAGAGAAGCTTGAGTAAGTCCAATAGCATCAGTCAAGCCTGTCCAAATTGAAGAACTTCCCAACGAACCCATGGAATTGTGAGCTGAATTACTGGTTGTGTTTTAAGTCATTACACTGTGGAGTTACACGTTATGTGACAAATATCACTTGATGTATATGTCATGGTAAAGGCTCCCTAAGGCAAAGTCCATCAGTTCTTTCTTCTTCATCTTAACCCTCATCCTCCTATTCTTCTATCATCATAGATTTAGTTAGCTCTTTTGACTGTATATGATGTTTAATTTCAATGAGGGAATAGCTGAGTACAATAGGTATTGGTTCAACTGCAAACTTAGACTTAGGTTACCTCTGCTTGGCAATCCATTGTTAAGGGCTGTTTCTCTCTCAGGCCTTGGAAACTCTTCAGAAATAAGGTCCCTTTTCACTCAAGGCATAGATCCACTCCATGGTTTCAGATCAAAATTACTGTCCTCATGGTCATGACATCTTTCTTAGATTCTAATTATGGAACTGCCCTGGTCTAGATTTCCTCTTGTATTAAAGTGACAATAATTTTCTCCTTTTTGACAATGTTTTCATCCTTTTAGACTACACACACTTTTGGAAACTCTAAATTGTATCACAACTTGATCCCCAACATCTTCCCAGGCTTCTACACCACTATTCTGGATCCCTAAACCAGACCACTCAGGAAGTTCCTTCTAAGTATTCATGCTCCGGGTTAACCTCGTAGCACTATATGAATGTTTTTTCACTGATTCAACAAACTGAGGATAAAATCAATCATGACAGAAGCAGGCCTTCCTTTAAAGACCTTACAGCATATCTAAAAATTCTTTAAACCAATTCCAATCATGTTTTAGTTCGAATTTGATTCCCAGTGGGGAAGAGGATAAAATGATGACCTTGATAAGATAAGATAAGATAAGATAAGATAGGATAAGAGTTACCTAATAGGCTTATTCAGAATAGTTCTGTCCTGAACTGTTTTACTCTTTGGAGTTGATGCAACTTCACGCGAATCTGACGTGTCACCAAAAAGTGGTAACCAACTATATGGCATTCACTCATTTCTAAAAATGAAAAACCACAGTGGAGTTAGCATGACACTGCAGCAGGAATTTTATGACAAAGTGTGGGATGCTCTGCAACAATCCCAATTCAATTTGCTGATGACTCACGCCTCCAATTTTCAAGTCTATAAATCAATGGGGAAAACCACGCCCTGCATCTTTGATTCAGCATCAGTCTTTGCTGTTGGAATTCTCAGAGAGTTGCTGGGGGAAATGACAGGGCTTTGCTCTGCATACAACAAGAACTTTGCCTGGACACATTCCAAACTTAATAAACGGTCCCCTGGATTTTGAACCAAACTAAAAGAAACCAAGACAATCTCTCAGTTTCTGAAGCTCAGCGTGTCAAAAATAGGAAGGTTTGGGGCTGAGTTTCCTTAACTAGGAAACATTTCAGTAAATATTTTTTTTCTACCTGCAACTCAATGTTTTAATTTTAATAATATTTTCCTACTATTAAAGGGACAATGTATTGAGTGTAGGAGATTAAGAATAAACAAATAGGCAAGAATAAACAAAGTCACCTGTTAATTTAAGACCCTGCCTAAGCATGGGTGGGGAAAGTTTATAAAGATTAAACTATAACACTTTTGTCTCTGTTATATTTCCATCTTCCCAACCCAGGGAAAATCCCCTGGAGGAGGGCATGGCAACCCACTCCAGTATTCTTGTCTGGAAAATCCCATGGACAGAAGAGCCTGGCAGGCTACAGTCCATGGGGTCGCGAAGAGTCAGACGGGACTGAGTGACTGAACACACACACGCACTAGTTAGCTCCAGTCAAAAAAAAAGGGAGGTTGTTGGAAATGTATCAGGGACAAAAGTGTTACTGTTTAATGTTTACAACCTTTCCCCACCCATGCTTTTTAAAGAGGATTTGTGTGTGTGTGTGTGCATGTGCTGCTTAGCTACTGAACTTGTAGATGATAATAACCAGTAGAGCTACAGATCAGCGGCCTCTAATGACACACAACCCGAGGGGGTCACCAGTCCTAAGTCTGCATATGTATCCCACAGCTTCCTAACCACAGTTTCTGGATTTGGTAGTCCAGTTTTGTGTTGAAGCCTCTGATAGGTTCACCCTGGGTCAATCACTTTCAGGTCCAATCACCTATCACTGGAAGGGTGGGGCCACTTGCTACACATATGGCGGCCTAAAATTCCCCTTCTGTATTTGGAAGGATGGGGCGATGGGTAGGACATGTTGTTTTAGAAGATCAAGTAGGGAGGAAATGATTAATATCTATTGTGCAAATGTAATGCAATCCAGAATTCATGACTATTAACATTTCAGTGCATTTTCTTACTTGATATGCTATTTACAGCAGGATATATGAATTTTGTATTTGATGTACTATATATGTAGCTCTGTGCCTTGAGCTTTCATTTAAGAGTATATCACAAACCTTTCCTCTCATCATTAAAAAAATTTCCTTTGGTAGTGGTATAATACTCCATTGTATGGATATTACTGGAATTTATGAAATATTGGGTATTTGTGTGATTTTCCGGAGAAGGCAATGGCACCCCACTCCAGTACTCTTGCCTGGAAAATCCCATGGATGTAGGAGCCTGGTAGGCTGTAGTCCATGGGGTCGCTAAGAGTCGGACACAACTGAGAGACTTCCCTTTCACTTTTCACTTTCATGCATTGGAGAAGGAAATGGCAACCCACTCCAGTGTTCTTGCCTGGAGAATCCCAGGGACGGAGCCTGGTGGGCTTCCGTCAATGGGATCGCACAGAGTTGGACACGACTGAAGCGACTTAGCAGCAGTGTGATTTTCAAGTCCCTACCACTTTATATAAACTGCGGTAAATATTCCTATACCTTAGTCTTTGCATACATTTCTGATGGGTTCCTTAGAGATACCTAGAAGTGGGATTACTAGTTCAATACCTGTAAATATTTATTTACCCCCAATTAGTGTTTTAGAATGCTTGGAAAATCCCATGGATGGAGGAGCCTGGTAGGCTGCAGTCCTCCATGGGGTCGCTAAGAGTCGGGCACAACTGAGTGACTTCCCTTTCACTTTTCACTTTCATGCTTGGAGAAGGAAATGGCAACCCACTCCAGTGTGCTTGCCTGGAGAATCCCAGGGACAGTGAAATCTGGTGGGCTGCCCTCTATGGGGTCGCACAGAGTCGGACACGACTGGAGCGACTTAGCAGCAGCAGCAGCAGCAGTTTTTTAGAAAGTCTGTATCAAAGGCCCTCTCACCATCAATGACTAAGTGTCATCATCTCATTTTGTCACCAATTCTTACCCATTTATAAAAACAAAACAGAGCATGAAACTGGGCATTGCCAGTGTGTACAATTTTTACCCATCTTTGTATTGCATTCAATTCCTCACTCAGGCTGACCAAGGTTTAAAACTAAGATTCTTAAAATATGGTCCCAGACCAGTAGCCTCAGTATCACCTGGAAACTGATTAGAAATGCAAATTCTCTGAGATGCTGAATCAGAAACCCCCAGGAGATGGGAGCCAACCTGAGTTTTAACAGGTCTTCCAGGTGACTCTGCTGCCCACCCAAGTTTGAGAACCACCATTTGAAAGCACTGAAGTGTCCTTTCTAAGCTCTCTTGAGTGTTTTCCCTTTTGAGTATCCAAATACCCATTTTCTGGAGGAGAAGGGGACTACGGAGGATGAGATGACTTCACCGACTCAATGGATAGGAGTTTAGGCAAGGTCTGGGAGATGGTGAAGGACGGGGAAGCCTGATGTGCTGCAGTCCATGGGGTCGCAAAGAGTTGGACACGACTGAGCCACTGAACAATAACAACATTTATTTACAAGGGCCAATGTGACAAAGCATGAAGGCAGGGCTTTATTTTAGAGGGCCGGGGCTGTTAAGTCCTGGATGACTCCCTACTGGGTTTGCATCCAAACACGTGTAATAATGACTTATTATACTGTTAGAGCTTACATTTCAAGGTGAACATTTTTTCTATATCATTTAGCCCAAATGTGACACTGGAGGGAAGTTTTAAGCTAAGTTACCCCAGATGTTTCATGGTTACGCAAGAGTGCAAAACAAAACATGTTTTCCCCACTGAATGAAAACACAATATAAGTTTTCTTTAGCAGCTGTGGCTGGAGATTGCAAAATGGAATAATCTGGCCACCCTCCAGGCTATTTGCACCCCTCCCCCTCCCTCAAGGGCAAAGGACAATCTCACCAAAGAGAAGAGAAAACAGGGCTCCGAGTTCACAGCTAATATTGAGAAACGGCGCTGCTGGAGCATCTGGAACATATCAGAATAGAGGTGACAGAGAGGAGGAATACAGAGCACCTCGCCCTACGACCTCTGGATCAGACTAGTCCATTCAGAATGACTCTGAGCACCATGACCCCAGGATTCATCTCAAAGCAATGCGTGCCAGAATTTCAGGCAGTGTGCTGAAGTGTAGAAGAGAAAATTAGGGAGATAAAAGTCTTTGCAGTGCCCTTCGAATAGCATGGCAGCCATGATGATCCTCTTCACCCAGATTTAATAATTTCCCCATTTCTAAGGCTGTTGAGACCTTAGTGCCATTGCATCTCCAAAAGAAAGCAGGGTAGTATAATGGGAAAAGTGTAGATTTGAAGTCAGATAGCATAACTCTTCATGTCTGTCACATCCCAGCCATATGACCTTTAGAAAAAGCCACTTTTCTAAACCTCAGTTTCCCTGAAAAAGGCTTCATTGGAATTTCTACAAGGATTCAGTAAGGTCATTTGCACAGCAAACAGTATTTGCTCTTAAGTGGTCATTCCCTTTATCTCCTTTACTGTACTTTGGTGTCTTAGTACTTCTGTCCCCCACTTTAGTGTGACAGACACATGCAAAGTACTCCGCTGATGCTTAAAAAACCAATCTCATCATACATTTCGAAATTCCTTCACAGTTAGGAAGTTCTTTTCCAAATACTCTTGTCTATCAGTCTTTAACTGATACTTCATAGAGCCCCTCACACCTCTTTTTCCGGTGAGCATCTAAACTAAGGATTCTTGCCACTAATTCATCCCTTTATGACTTAGCCTGGGTCCCACCCGGATGTTCCTCTGGAAAGGGAGAAAGGAGTGAGAGAGCATGCATTGAGATGTGTATCGCCCATTTGGACTTCCCGGTCCAGGGCGCTGTGCCTTCAAGATTCTACTTCAGGTCAGCCTCCAACTGACCCAGTGCTACTTCAAGTCTGTCACCAAATCTTCAACCCAGATTTTCCCAAAGGCCAGACATAACTTTGAGTCCATCTGAAGCTCAGACCAGGTCCAGAATTGAACCACCTTTCAACTGCCCTCCTAACCCTATCCCCTCCTTCTTGGTCTATCAGAGACCAATCATTTAACGGCCCTGAGGGGTTCAACTCTGGAGAAAGGGACAAGGACTGAGTGGAACTATTTTAATTTCTACTTGATTTAGTTTAATTTTCTTGCAGTGTTACTGATCTCCTTAGGACCCTCGTACATGGACCAGTGCTGCTTAGCATTGGGTAAAGTGTCTCCAGATTCCCTAATACCCCCTACTTTTATCTGTACCCTCACTGCATGAAGCCTCTGAGGTCTTAGAGGCTAAGATCTGCATCTGATGTTGAAGATTATTTAAACGTCCAGAATCTTACCTGGAAGGCTAGGATGATTGCATGGGATGCTTGTCCAGATCTCCGCGCAGGCAACATAATCTACCAACCAGGGCTGCGGTTTTAAATACTGGTTAAAATTGTCTTTGCTGGGCATTCAGAAAATATATGCTGAATTCTGCTTTCTATATTTAATTGTGAAGTATTGACATCATTAACTTATTCCTTCATTCAACAAATAGTTAATAAAACTTGCTATGTACCTGAACTATGGGAATACAGTGAGGTTAGAGTAGGGAGAAAGACTTGCCTGTCCCTGCCTTCATGGAGTTTACTGTCCACTGAAAAATCAGACATGCAGCAGAGTCAAAAACATGATGAGTTTTGCAAAAGCATAAGCATAGGATGCTTATCAAACCATTTATCAATCAAGTGTGGCTGAATAATATTGGATTATTGTTTTTTAAGGGTAGCCTCTTTCTAATTTTTATTTTATTTGGCTGTGCCACATAGCATGTGGGATCTTCGTTTCCCCAGGGATCGAAACTACCCCCTGCATTAGAAGCACAGTCTTAAATCGTAACCACTGAACCACCAGGGAAGTCCCTGGATTATTATTATTTTTAGGGATTTATCTGAACCTTATAACCGTTAAAGTAAATATCCAAGTCTGTGCCTCTTTGCCTCTGGGGTGATCAGCTCATCCGGGTTTGCCCAGAAAGTTCTTGATTTGGATAGAAAAGTTCTGTGGTCAGAGAAAACCCTCAGTCCTGAGCAAACCGTGACAGTTGGCTGCATTTGTCTTAGGGAAACTTTGGAGCAGAGTTCTTTGACTTTGGTTTACAAAAACCTTAGTCTTTCAGGTTAACTGGCGTAAAACCTTCAAAAAAGTCAATTTCAAAAAGCAATATCAGCCACAATATAAAAAGGCAGAGAAAGTTTGCTAGATTAAAACTATATTCTAGAACAGTATAAGGTTAAGAATGTGTGACTCAGACTCTGGTTTTTGTTTTTAAGCATAAAAATTATTGGAATGATACATTTGGGAATAATTTGAATACAAAGTAGATATTAGATGATTTTGTGGAAATATTGATAATTTTGTTGGGTGTGATGGAGCTGTTGTGGTTATGAAGACAAATGACTTTATTTTTAGAAAACATAGTCTGGAGTACTTAGCGTTCAGGAAGTAATGATGGCAAAATATCAACAATCTTTTAATTCAGTAGAGTTTATAAGGATGATCACTTTTTCTTATTCTTTCAACCTTCCTTTATCTATGAGAATAATAAAAAGTATTGGGAAAGAAGTTAGCGACCATTGAGCTGAATACGATTTGAGATGAGAGTAACTTCTCTGGGAACTAGAAAATGATTCCTCTAGAAGGAAAGCAAGAGGAGAAAGGAAGAAAATGGGTGTGTGTCAGGGGTGTTGATTCTAGGCACACCAAATCATGGCAAACCCAGCAAAGATCCCCATGCTCCAGTTTGGGCCTTGCAGCAGCAAACTGGGCATTGAGGCAGCCAAGACAGCTTCCGCCTGAGGATGATCTTGGTAGATCGATTCCTGGGGAAACAGACAACTGGCGACCAGATGACTGTGTGGAATTTTGATCCAAATCCAAGTTACAAGAAAAGCGCAAACTAAAACTGAGATTCAATTTCCAGCAACCCAAAGAGCTACACTTTTTCCACATCTGAGTTTATGTTGTCGTTCAGTCTCTAAGTCATGTCCGATTCTTTGTGACCCCATGGACTGCAGCGCACCAGGCTTCCCTGTCCTTCACTGTCTCCTGGAGTTTACTTAAATTCATGTCCATTGAGTTGGTGATGCCATCCAACCATCTCATCCTCTGTGGCCCCCTTTCCCTTCTGGCTTCTATCTTCTATCAGGGTCTTTTCCAACAAGTCAGCTTTTTGCATCAGGTGGCCAAAGTATTGGAGCTTCAGCTTTAGCATCAGCCCTTCCAATGAATACTCATGGTTGATTTCCTTTAGGACTGACTGGTTTGATCTCTTACTATCCCAAGGGACTCTCAAGAGTCTTATCCAGCATTACAATTTGAAAGCATCAGTTTTTGGGCGCTCAGCCTTGTTTATGGTCCAACTCTTACATCTGTACATGACTACTGGAAAAACCCTAGCTTTGGCTATAGAGACCTTTGTTGGAAAAGTGACGTCTCTGCTTTTTAATACACTGTCTAGGTTTGTCATAGCTTTTCTTCCAAGGAGCAAACGTCTTTTTTTTTTTTTTTCTGCTGAGTTTATGGACTGCATTTAATGTCCTAGACCCTGAGCTGGTGACTCTGGAAAGGTCCATCTGAGTGAGTGACATTTTGGCTGATAGATTAGTAGGAACTGGCCTGTAGTGGGAGATGAGGGGGTGCCAAATTAGCATTTCAAGCACCTGAAGCTCAAGAGAGTGTTGGTGGCTTAAGGTAAACTGAGAGAAGCTCCACGTGGTTGGAGCAGAGACCTAGGGCCAGGGTGACAGGAGATAAGGGTGGGAAGGCGGGCAGGGGCCAGGATGTGCTAGAGCTTTCAGCCTCAGGGATCCCAGAGTGCTTGGTCTGGGCTACAAATGAGAAGTCACTCTGACTGGGCATTAAGTTCCTTCTGCAAAAGGGGTGACAATGAAGGAAAGCCCCATCTTCTGTATCTGTTACCCATGATTTTGGGGCTCCTTCCACCCGCCCCTTCTCACTCACTAATGCCATTAATATGGATCCTCATTCCTGCGCCACCCCAAACACGGCCAAGCACCAGTGGGAATTCCCTGGGTGGGGGTGGGTCTCACATGTGTCCACAGGTGAGTGTACCTAGTCATCACCTGGTGGTTGTAGGTCCTCCTTCCTCTGCTGCCCAGTGTTTCTCGGCTACACAGTGCCCCCTCCCCTGGGCACAGCTGTGTCCACCAGGCACCACAGGCTCCATCCTGCAGCTGAGGAGGGGCACAGGAGGTGCCAAAGCTGTGAAATGTTCTGGCAAGCGGCAAAGAATGCCTCCCCGTTTATGTGTATGTCAACCAGTGGGGTTCCACGGTCCTTTTCCTTCTGCCCAAATAGTTTATATTGGTTATAAGAAAACAGCTCTTCCCACTTTAATACACGGGCCCCCCGTGTATTAAAGTTTTCCATGGAACTTGAATATATAACCACAGAGCATCAACAGGGTTTCGGTAGCAGGGCTTTGGCCCATAAGCAAACACACATCAGACACTGAGTGGTCCGCAAATCACTCTTCCTTTCAGACAGTGGAACCTTTGTTAGTGGGACAGGCTGGTGGTGCCTGGCTCCTATGTCCCTGGGATGACTATTCTCCTGGGAGGAGCTTCCTCTTGTAGAGATTTCTGAGCCTGCTGGCTGGTTCTCTGAATGTGCCAGATCCATATGAGCCCCAGCAGAACCCACACTTTTGTCTGTGTCTCCCACTAGATCAGGATGCTTGAAAGGAGACAGGATCTTACTTGCTCTTGTATCCTTGAAAGGTGGCGCAGATCTGGCATGTAGAAGGTACTCAATTTATTTTTATTGAAAGAACATCCCATACACTTACCTGTGGTCACCAACTTCAGCTTGATGGAATACACTCAGGATATTGTTTAAAAAACAGATTTCTCAGCCCTGTTCAAACATCTGATTCATTAGATCTGGAATAAAGGTCCAGGAATTTGTGTTTTAGAAAAATTTCAGGTAATTCCAATACAGATGGTTCTTGAATCTCCCTTTGCTTCAACCTCAGGCAGGCCTAAAATATAGACACTATTAGCCCTTTAGCTCCTTTGTGAGTATTAAAAATAGGCCCCTTTTCCCCTTCTAGTGGTATCAAGTCCAAGGCCAGGGCAACAGCTTGCTGAGCAGAGTTTAAGCTGTAGTTTCAGTCCCTTCCTACCCTTTACCAAGCATCCTTGTACTGTGTACAACCTACACAACTGTTCGCAGCAACCTGGTCAGAAGTCTGTTTCTGCTAAGAGATGGTAATTCACCTTTGAGTCATCTAGTTTCTCAGTTAACTCTATGAAACTGCTGGGATTGAATTGGACTCTTTACTCACACCTGGAAATCAGGTGAGCCAGTAGCCAGTCTCCAGATCTTTTAAGAGAGGCCTGGGAAGGAACATGAACTTGAATCTGACACAGACGTTCTTATCCTTTGACACACATTAGAATCAAATTGAGAGTTCTGGGGGATTTTGATGCCTGAATCTTACCCCCAGATTGAGGGAGGTACAACTTGGGCATCAGACTTTTGAAGAGCTCCCTAGGTGATACTAATGTACAAGAATCTCAGACCCACTAGGGTTCCCACCCCAATCAGGTTGAAGCTTTCACTGCTGTGTATCTTCCTAGGAACTGGAGGATTGGGGATGCACTCATCTTTCTGATCAGAGAATGCAACTGACTCTCTTGGTCTGAGTGATCCAGCTTTGTTCTAGTTCTTCAGACTTTCCCTAATTGAATATCTCTGCTTGTGCTTTTTGGCACTTCTGCCAATCACCTTTACCCCTGACATTTCTGAATACTCTCCTAGAACTATCCCTCTTCTCATTTCCCTCCCATCCCAAACAAAATCCATCTATTTTTAATGTGTCATACTCCCCAGCAGTTTGATAGACTAGTCTTCTACAAGGCATACTGGCAGGCAAAGTTTAAACGCTATCTCTGTGAAGTTGTGCCAAAACAATTTGATAATATGCCACAAAGAAATTAATGTTAAAATAGCAAGGTGTTACTTTGAAATAGTGGGATGCAGGCTTGGGGTGTTGCTCTTTTGGGGAGAGGGAACCTCAAACTTAAGGGAGTAGGAGACAGTATCTGAGAGCTTTGGAAGCCCCCACTGTTTTTGCCATGTGCAAAAATGACTGGACTTCCACTAGTAATGCTGGTGATGCTATTGCAAAGGGATTGTGCATGCTAAGTCGCCTCAGTCATGTAAAGCATTTTACTCCCACCTCATCGACCAGAATTTAGTCACATGATTAGGACAATACACAAAGCATTCTGGGAAATATAATTTCTAGTTAGGTGGTTATTGGGGATTTATATTATTTAATAAAAGCAGTATATTGATGGAAAAGGCTCTTAAAACACCTCATATCTGTGGATGAATGTCTTAATTCTTACTGAAGCCAGAAATGAACTATAAAAAGAAAAGATCCTGATTTCCTGCCCAGAGAGGTTCTGTTTTGTCAGTATATTCAGAATCAAGTTGGCTCTAAAAGGGTACCTCAATTTATAAAGATTTTTGCATTTAGACAAAAAAATACCAATTTCTTGATTTACAATGGAGGAAGATATATATGTAGTAACTGAAACATTTGTGTTCCCCACACAGGCTAAGACTTTCCTTGAATGAAAGTACTTAGAAGGCCGTATCATAGCATATACCAGCATACACTGAGCACCTCATCTGGGCCAAGTGCTGTGCTAGGCATTTTCCACAACACCCTGATTTAATCTGTATCTCTCACTTGATGAGATAAGGATCATTCAGACCATTTTACAGGTGTGAAAACAGCAGCAGGAGCTTTATGTTGCTAAGATGTGGCAAGGCTGGTGTCTGACTCCAGGTCTATTTGATAACAGAGCAAGTACTTTTTCCACTACACTCTGCTGCTTTTCTAATAAGTGTCAAGACATCCCTGGTGATATTTTTATAGGCTGTGCCTCTTTGTTCAGGTTTCTGCTACAACGTTTATTGCAGTGGACACATTCTTGTTATTGAAGGCTCTCTTTTCCAGGCTTCCTCCATCTTCTGGTATTCATGGATCATGTCTTAGTCACTTTACAAAATTGAGGCCAGCACAGGGCCTGGTATTTGTTACATGCTTAAACAAATGATTGAATAAGTAAATAAAATGCCTCCTGCACCTACAGTTATTGGAAGGGTCTTTCAGAGTTAAGTTTCTGCTTTAATTTAACCTCAGGCCATCTCTATGCCTTCTCAGTGTTTTTCCTTCTGTTTTATCCTCAGAAACTATGGAAAAAAGCTATGTCCCAGTTTGAGTTTACTATAAAAATGAGCTCTCAAGATTCCAGGAGAAGGGAATGGTGCCAACTGTGAGCTGAGGTCATGATTTTGTTGAAGGAGACTTTGCTAATCATCTCAATACTGATGCAAACTGCCAGCAATGATGCTAAACACAGGCCTGGGTGGAACTGGCCTCACTCCCTGGCCACAGCCCTGTGAAGGAAGAAGCTGGAAACCAGAAGGGGCCCTTTAAAAGGCATGGTTCCTTCATCAGTGACACAAGATGATGAGGTGTGTGGGTAGGATTAATCAAATCAAAGGTGAAGTTGCCTTAAAAATTTCATGCAAGTTTTGCATTTGATTCTCTCAGTGGGAGCCTGGCAGAAAGGTTTGTACTCTTGCTGTACCCAGTGCAGAACAGGAAGAACTCAGGGCTGGATGGTGTCTTACATCCTTTCTAAATCCAAAATTCCTTTACTCAGAGTCAGAAATAAAAAATACCAGAATCGGCATAGGTACACAATTTGGATCTAAGGGCTTCCCTGGTGGCTCAGACGGTAAAGAATCTGCCTGCAATGCAGGAGACCCAGGTTTGATCCCTGGGTAGGGAAGATCCCCTGGAGAAGGGAATGACTACCCACTTGAGTATTCTTGCCTAGAGGATTCCATGAACAGAGACTGAGCTTAGTCAGTCATCAGACATGACTGACTAACACACACACACTCAAGGACATATAAATTCAATTTATTTTTTCAAAACTCCAACCAAATAAAACACTTCTGAGGATCAAATATACTTACCAGCTGCCAGTTTTCAAATTATAGGGGACTAGGAATTGGCATTTTCAGAACAGTCCCCAGGGGACTCTTATGATCAGGCAATTGGAAACCCTGATATAAGGTATGCATAAATTCTACATAAATTAAAACAATGGAGCCATTATCATGGGTAAGGACAATAATCCCTGAAGTCTTTGTCACACAGAACAGTTCAAATGAGAAGATGCATATTGTTTTGTGAATTTAGGAACTAAATTTATCAGATCAGGATGTGTGGAGCGGCTTACAAATCTCTCTCTTGCTCTTCACTGCAGTTGTGAACCAGGTGTGCAGAGGTCCTATAACCACTGTAGACCTGGAGGGAGGCACAGCTGAGTTGGAAAAAGATCCCCTTAACTTTTTGCCTCTTCCAGTAGCTCAGACTGCAGGCTGTGAGCTGTTCTGGAGCAGAACACCAAGGGTCTCCCTCTTCTTTCATTTACTCATTCTAGGACCTCTTTTTTCAAAAGAGAGATCTGAAAGAATACATGCACCCCATGTATCACTGCAGCACTATTTACAGCAGCCAAGACCTGGAAGCAACCTACATGTCCATCAACAGAGGATTGGACAAAGAACATGTGGTATACTCTGTCCATGGGATTCTCCAGGCAAGAATACTGGAATGGGCTGCCATTTCCTTTTCCAGGGGATCTTCTGGACCAGGGATTGAACCTGGGTCTCCAGCATTGGCAGGCAGATTCTTTATCACTCAGCCACCAGGGAAGCCTCACAAAGGAATTAAAAGAACATTAAAAAGTCATTAAAAAGAACAAAATAAAGTCATTTGCAGCAACATGGATGGACCTAGACATTGTCAGCAAGGAGATCAAACCAGTCAATCCTCAGAAATCAACCCTGAATACTCATTGGAAGGACTGATGATGTTGAAGCTGAAGCTCCAAGCATTTTGGCCATCTGATGTGAACAGTCGACTCATTGGAAAATTCTCCTATGCTGGGAAAGATCAAGGGCAGGAGAAGAGGGCACCAGAGGAAAGGATGGCTGGATGGCATCACAGAAGGAATGGACATGAACTTGGGCAAACTTCGGGAGATGGTGAGGGACAAGGAGGCCTGGTGCGCTGCAGTCTATGGGGTCGCAAAGGGTCGGACACGACTGGGCAACTGAACAACAGCAGACATTGTCATACTGAGTGAAATAAGTCAGAGAGAGAAGGAGAAATATCATATGATGCCCCTTATATGTGGTATCTACAAAGAAATGATACGAATGAATTTACCTCCAAAATAGAAACAGACTCTCGGAGAATGAATTTATGGTTGCCTGTACACACTGCTATATTTAAAATGGATGACCAACAAGGACCTACCCACTGTATAGCACAGGGAACTCTCCTCAATATTATGTGGCAGCCTGGATGGGAGGAGAGTTTGCGGGAGAATGGATACATGTATATGTATGGCTGAATCCCTTTGCTGTTCACCTGAAACTCTCACAACATTGTTAATCGGCTATACCCCAATAGAGAATAAAAAGTTAAAAAAAAAAATTTAAAAGAGAGATCTGAAAAAGAAAGGGATGCAGATTCCAGTGAGATCTTGAGCGGCTATTCTATTGCACCCCTGGGTCTCTCCTGAAAGTGAAAGTTGCAAAGTCTCTCTTTGCAACCCCGTGGACTATACAGTCCACAGAATTCTCCAGGCCAGAATACTGGCCTGGGTAGCCTGAAGTGGGTAACCTTTCCCTTCTCCAGGGGACCTTCCCAAGCCAGGGATCAAACCCAGGTCTCCCGCATTTCTGGCAGATTCTTTACCAGCTGAGCCACAGGGAAGCCCCAGGTCTCTCCAGGCCCAGCTCAGATGCCAAGAGCCTCCTGTGTGGTGTTCTTTTTCAAGGATGCTGCTTTCCAAGACCCCATTTCGTGCTTCCAAGACCCCATTTCGTGAGTCCAAAGGTATTCTTCTGAAGCCCTACAGTGGCAAATTAACACAACAGATTATGCGTAAGTCACTCAATCAAGAGCTTTGTGAAAGCAGATTGAGGTTTTATACATAGCTATGGCCCCGTCCCGGGAGAAGGCAATGGCACCCCACTCCAGTACTGTTGCCTGGAAAATCCCATGGATGGAGGAGCCTGGTAGGCTGCAGTCCATGGGGTCGCTAAGAGTCAGACACAACTAAGCGACTTCACTTTCACTTTCCACTTTCATGCGTTGGAGAAGGAAATGGCAACCCACTCCAGTGTTCTTCCCTGGAGTATCCCAGGGACGGGGGAGCCTGGTGGGCTGCCGTCTATGCGGTCGCACAGAGTCGGACACGACTGAAGCGACTTAGCAGCAGCAGCAGCATGGCCCCGTCCCTAGATTCTGGGTCACAATTGAAGGGTTGAGATAAAATTCAATATAAGCTAAAGGTGGAAAAGTGGCAGGGTTTCGACCATACTGGCATTTCAATAGCTTCATTTATTCATTCAACAAATATTTGGATGCTTACTAGCTATGTGCAGAGCATATTCTAAGAGGCATATATAGGGCAGTGGATTTCAAACTTTAGTGAATTTCAACGTCACTTGGAGGGCTTGGTAAAACACAAAATTCTGAATCATGCTGATAGCTTCCTAATCAGGTAAAGCTCAAGCTGTTAGTCTGGGGACCACACTCCGGCACCACTGCACCGGAGCACCGCCAGAGCCAAATCCCTGACTTCACAGGACGCACAGTATAGGGTGGTTATGCCAAAGAGACCTAAGGTGGAGACTTCAGTCGTCTGTGCGAGGCAGACGGGGAGACGCGCAGGAAGCACAGAAGCCCCTTAAGCTCCTCTCTGTGCCTGCCACCCTCAGATTCATCCACAAACTGTGAAGTCAGATGTGCCGCGCCGCTCCCCTCCTCCGGGCAGCCTGGAAAGGAGCGGGCGGGAGGAGGGAGCCCCGGCACGTCCTCGCGGGCTTGGGCCGCGCAAGCCGCGGGCGCGCACTGTGAGGATCGGGGGTCAGGGGATCGGTCCCGGACAGCCCCCTGCGGGAAGACAGCAGAGAGGGCCTTCCC
>NW_011494606.1:1260586-1261271 GCF_000754665.1 Bison bison bison
GGGGTAAGTCCTTCCTGGGCCAGCCTCGCCATCTTCTCTCCGGAGGAGACTCTGCTTGCCTGCTGAATTCAACCAAAGACCCTCCAAAAAAGCCTAACCCAGCCCAGCCTTCACTTCCGGAGCCGCCCCGCCTCCCCAGGAGAGTGGTCCCACCTAGCCTTCACTGGCACCATTGCCATGTGTGCTTCTCGGTCCGAATGGGGCTGGGGCGTGGGGGGCAGGCCAGGCAGAGTTGACACTTGCTGCTGGGAGATCCGAGGACAGTTGATTTCATGATGTAGAGAGCTCACGTGCCCCAATTTGGGATCAGTTCAGGGCATGCTGCTTCATCCTGCCCTGCTGGGGGATTCCCGTTTTCATTCACCTTCTACAGATTTCTGAGCTTGCATCATCATCTTGCTGCCTTGGCATGGGGTTCCTGGGTAATGGGTGGTCAGTCTAGCGCAAGAAACCACCTGTCTAACCTCACCTCTGGGCCCTCATCTCTATTATCAGCCAGAGACCTTAGTTTTGCCTCCACTAACACCCAGGCCTTTCAGGACTGTGGTTTTTCTAACTGCTGTTGACAGGAGATGCGGTATGGAGCATCCATAGAAATGAGGGTAGGGCAGTGCTACAACTTGTAAATTCTGGGAAATTCCACGAGGCACTTCTTAAGAGCCCTCTTTCTTCAGGGACTCAGTGC
>NW_011494606.1:1261371-1262419 GCF_000754665.1 Bison bison bison
AGTGCACACACTTTGAGCTGTCAGAGCTCTGCAGCATTATTCCCTGGCAGGCTCATTTTTACTTCATTGGGAGAATACTCAAGGGTTTGAGGATACAGGGGCCAGAACTATTCCCTTTCACAACCTGATGTTTTCCTAGTGGAAGAGATCTGGGTTTAAGGACCCAGAGTATTCTAGGAGGAAAGTCCAGCCCAGCAATTTAGTGCAGGAAAGCGGGGCCATAGCAGATGACACAAGAGATTAGTACATAATATCAGTACTTTACTGTAAGGTCTGATTTAATCATTCACTCAGCTCTGTGCTTTTTTTTTTTTTCCTATTTTTTGATTGCAGCATGAGAGAGCATAGTTCCCTGAGCTGGGGTTGAACCTGGGCCCCCTGCAGTGAAAGTGCAGAGTCCTAACCACTGGACCACCATGGACGTCCCCATGCTGAGTATTGAGAGTATAAAAATAATGAGTCACTGACATCTCACAGTCTTAAAAAGGCAGCTACCTAGTCAAAATAATTTCAGAGTTTGTGTCAAATAACCCAGAGTGACTTATTCTGCTGCCTTTATTTGCCTATGACTGTGGCAAAGAGCTGTTACATATCCTGGGGACTACACGTTGAGACTGTACCATTAGCAGGGATCAAAGCCCTCCTTATTTCCCTAGGGAGCCCTAGGAGAACACGGGCCCCCCTTCTTTCAGGGGGCAGGGGCTTCTTATCCTCACCCCTAACGCTTTCCCTCCAGAGCCATCCTCTCTCCCAGCTCCAGGGCTGGAGTGTCGTGGAGTATTCAGCCTGAACCCTCCTGCTGCCCGCTGGCATAGAGTTGACCCCAGATAATCCCTGGGGCTCTTCAGGGTGGTGGAGCTGACAGAGCCCAGCCGGCAAACACCCAGAGCACAAGGAGAGTGCAGCCAAGAATAGGAACCATGCTGTCCCCTGTTTGGGCCAGCCTGGCACAGCAGCCGCCACCGCCCTTTATGAATACTTCTGGACTCCCAGAGCCTGCAGGAGAAAGCCCAGGTTCCTAAACCCACTCCTTGAGGTGGGCATCCAC
>NW_011494606.1:1262519-1272588 GCF_000754665.1 Bison bison bison
CCCTCAACCCATTGCTTCCTTCCCTGCCTGTTTTAACAATTCCTGCTCCCCAGTGCTGAGCCCCTCCAGAGCCCTGAACACGGGGTGCTGTTCTGTGTCCATCTGTCTTTGCACTCCCACCTCTGATCCCTCTGATTAATTTCTAGTCACCTTAAAACTTTGCATCATCCCCACCATCCTCAGTCCCTACCCCAAAGCCGAGTTTGTGTTCTCTTCTTTGTGTTGTTTAATACTCTGTACACACCACGGTGCTAATTTTGTCTCCCTCGTAAGAATATGAGCTCCATGAATTCAGGAACCACATTGACCTTGTTATCACTGTATCCTTAGCTCCCCAGCACAGCACCTGGCACCTCGTGGGTGCTCTGTATATATCTGTTGGATGAATGTCTCTCTCATCACAGTCACTCCAGGAAGTTGAAATAGTTGTGTGTTTCTCCTCTTCTAGACAGTGAGGTCTTTGAAAGTAGCAACTTTGTCTTAATCTTCTTCATATCCCCAGTACCTAGCCCAGTTCCTGACTTATCCCTGGGGAACAGGGGAAAAATGGAATTAAGGAAAAATCTTTATAACCTCCAAATGTTCACTAGTCTTACCCCTCACCTTGCTTACTAAAAAAGTGTCTTTTCTCTTATTCTTACCTTTTTAACATAAAAAAAATCAGACATAAATGTGAAAGAGAAATAATGTGAACATTTGTATATCTACCATCTAAATTAAACAGTTGTTAGTATTTTTCCATATTTATTTGATGGATATATAATGTGTGATTTTTCCCTAAACTATTTGGAAGTATGTTGTACACAAGATTTATCCCCTAAGTACTTCATTTTGTAGCTTTTAATAATGACATTTTCCTATAAAATCATGATACTGCTATTGCAACTAAGAAAATTAACCATTTCTGTTGTTATTCAGTCCCTCAGTCATGTCTGACTCTTTGAGACCCCATGGACTGCAGCATACCAGGCTTCCCTGTCCTTCCTGTCCTTCACTATTTTCCGGTGCTTGCTCAAACTCGTGTCCATTGAGTCGGTGATGCCGTCCAACCATCTCATCCTCTGTCGCCCCCTTCTCCTCCTGCCCTTAATCTTTCCCAGCACCAAGATCTTTTCCATTGAGTTGGCTCTTTGCATCAGGTGGCCAAAGTATTGGAGCTTCAGCTTCATAACTACCTAATATAATCCCTAAAATAATCTGATAGCCAAGTTCTATATTCAGGTTTTCCCTAATTGTCCCACATTACATTTTACAGCTGCTCTTTTCCTCTTCAAACCAGAACACAAGCCAGATCAAAACAGTCGCCTATTATCTCTCTTTAGAATCTTTCAATCTAGAGCATCCCCACTTTTTAAAATGGTTTCCTAGTTTAGAAATGAGAGCCCAGATGTCTTGATGAATGTTTCACTCTTTGAACTGGTCTGGTTATGTTCTCATCCTCTAGCTTAACTTGCTCCTTTGTACCACGCGTTTCCCATGAGCTCAAGTTAGTGCTAAAGGACTGGTTAGATTCAGTTAAACATTTTGGCAAGAACAATTTGTGGGCACTGCCATGAACTTGTCCTATGACCACAGGCAGCATCCAGCATTTGTGATGCTAAACGACTTCTTAATTAAGGTGATCCCTCCATTGTGATTGACAACATCTGGGCTTCTTGTGGATTTTCTTTGACTTTTCACCTAATGCTGTTAGCATCCACGGATGATCGATGCTTACTTACTTGAGTCAGTTCATTGGAAATTACACATTGATGATTTTCTCATTTTATTATTCTTGGTACATTTATTAGCTGACATTCTTATGTAAAATAGAGCTCTCCCTGATCATCTGGGATTGAACAAGTGTTCCTTTTAAAGAGGCAAGCAGATGGGGAGGTGGGAGGGAGGTTCAAGAGGGAGGGCACATATACTTATGGCTGATTTGTGTTGTTGTGTGGCAGAAACCAGCACAACATTTTAAAGCAATTATCCTACAATTAAACAAAAAAAAGAGGCAAGCAGAAACGAGCACTTCCTTTCCTTTTCCCCCTCAGTTTATTTTCTCCCCTCATTTATTTAAAGTTTATTTAAGTTTATTTTTATTTTCTTTCAGTTTTGTTGAGATATAATCGACGACAGCATTGTATAAGGTGTACAAAATAATGGTTTGACTTGCTTACATCGTGAAATGATTAGCCCAGTAAGTGTAGTGAATATCCATCATCTCATGTAGATACAAAATTAAAGAAATAGAAAATAATTTTTTCCTTGTGATGAGAACTCTTAGGCTTTACTTTCTGAACATGTTTCATATGTAACCTACAGCAGTGTTAGTTATATTTATCATGTTGTGCATTAGATCTCTCGTACTTACTTATCTTATAACTGGAAGTTCGTTATCTTTTGACCACCTTCATCCAATTCCCCCTTCTCTCACCCGTCCTCTGCCCCTGGTAACCACAAGTCTAATTCCTTTTTCTGACTTTGTTAGCTTGTTTGTGAAGTATAATTAACCTCCAACACTATGTTATTTCCTGTTACACAGTGATTGTAGTGATTCAATGCTTCTGAACAGTTCAAAATGATCACCCCTTAAGTCTAGTTACCATCTCTCACCAAACAAAGATATTACATAATTAGTAACTATATTCCGCATGCTGGACATCTCATACCCGTGACTCATTTATTTTGCAGCTGAAAGTTTGCACCTCTTCATCTCCCTCACCCATTTCTCTCCTTCTCTGCCCCTCCCCTGCAACCATCAGTTCGTTCCCTGAATCTGTTCTGTTCTGTCTGTTCACTTGTTTTTTAGCTTCTGCATATAAGTGAAATCATACAGCGTGTGTCATTCTGGGTCTGACTTATTTCATTCAGCATAATACCCTCTAGTTCCATTCATGTTGCAAATGAGGAGATTTTATTCTTTTTTTTTTTTTAATGATTGAAATTCCTGTGTGTGTGTGTGTGTGTGTGTGTATGTATTCCTCATCTTCTTTATCTGTTCATCTGTTTATGGATACTTAGGTTGCTTCCATATCTTGGCTATTTTAAATTATGCTGTAGTGAACATAGGGGTGGATATATCTTTTATAATTAATATTTTCATTTTCTTCAAATAAATAGGAGTAGAATTCCTAGATCATATGGTAGTTCTATTTTTATTTTTTGAGAACTCTCCATCTTGTTTTCCATAGTGGTGGCACCAACTTACATTCCCATCAGCAGTGCATGGGGGTTCCTTTTTCTGCATATCCTTGCCAACACTTGTTATTTGTTGTCTTTTTGATAATAGCCATTATGACAGCTGTTAGGTAATATCTCATTGTGGCTTTGATTTGTATGTCCCTGTAGTGATACTGAGCATTTTTTAATGTGCGTGTTGGCCATCTTTGTGTCTTCTTTGCTTTCTGATACTAGATAGTCTAGGCTTAATTTATACTTTTGTCATGATATGTATCCATTTCCACAGGAATCCCTGTTTTTTCAAATACTAGGTGGGAGGTATTTAGAACCCAAGGCCTGGAATTAAAAGTGCTAATCTCTACGGGGGCATCATTGCTTTCAAGTCCTTTCAATAGAGCTAGGAAATATATTTTTAACAACTAAGAGTATATTGATAATTCCAATTCAGATTTAACATTTCAGGGTTTTTGCTTTATTTAGTTTTTTTAATACTGAAAATCTGATTCTTGGTAACATTACATTTACTTATTTGCATTGTCTTACAGTATGTAAAAATGATTTAAAATATAATTCTAAATATCAGTATGAATAATAAAACCACTGAGCATACCTGCCCTTCATTTAACAAACAAAAACATCTAGGTTTCTTTCTCTCTGTGATGTTTCAGGGCCATTGCACAAGGCTGTCTTTTCCCTTGTTCTGGGTGATGCTAATAGAAGCATTTATTAATGCCAATTGTGGGCCAGGGTTGTCGCTATGTACCTTGTATACATTATCTCTGCTCCGCACCACAAACCATTATTTAGATGTGGAGAGACATTCACTTGCTATACTTTTCCTAGGCCCTAGGAAATATGCCAGAACACCATAGCAGAAGACAGGATTGCAGAAGACAGGATTACAGAGGAAGGAAGGTCCTGATCTCTGTAATACGTATGTAGGAACCCATGGACCAGCCATACATAGCATGGAGCCCTTCCATCTCCAGTGGATCTTCCCAACCCAAGGATCAAACCTTGGTCTCCCACATTGCAGGCAGATTCTTTACCATCTGAGCCCCCAGGGTTGTTCCTCCAAATAATTTACAAATGTAATAAATATTTCACCACTGGTCTGTGCAGCCCAGTCATCTATTTAAAATGTATCCCTTATTTCTATGCTTTGTTTCCATTTCTAGCAGGTTTACAGTCATGATATAATAACTGATCACCACTCCCAGTTTATAGTGTTTTATTTAAAGCAAAACAATAACATAAGCATAAAACTTTTTCACAGTGAAACCCACTAATGACATACTCACTAGAAACCATACTTTATCTCTAAAGGAATCCTGATAAGTAATTTGCCCATACAAAAACAATTCATCTTACCTTGGTGATGCTTTTTAAATTTCTGCTATGTGCAACACTCTGGGTAGAATGAAAAAAATCAATATGAATCCTACCATCCCAGAACTTAGAACTCAGGACACTAATATATGCACACAAGTAGCTCTAATACAAGTAGACACAAGTTCTTGGAGAAGTTGAAATCATTTTCTTCCTGGGAGAGTTGCATTTGAGATGGATCTTGATGTGTGGCTAGGATTCAGACCTGAGAGAGAGGGGTATTCACGGAGATGAGAGCTGCATGCGCAAAGGCATAGAGTCCAGAAACCTTGTGCTATTTACAGGGAACTATAAGTCTTTTATTTGCTTCAAAGGATCTGCATGAAAGTAGACAGAAGTAAATTTGGAAGCTGGTTATAGCCAGACTCCAAGTGCATCTGAATAAAGAGCTAAGGATTTGTGCTTTTATTTAATAAGAAATAGAAAAATTATTAGTATTAATGCAGGGCAGTGGTATTTTATAGCTGGTCTTGAAAACGTATAATAAAACACAAAATAGAAGAGACTGTAGCCCAAAATACAACAGGAGGTGGTGGGAGCCTAGAAAGGCTGTTGTGGGGAAGTATGCAGAGGATGCAACAGTGAAAAGGGATGCTGGTATCTGAGAGATAATTGAAATTCTTCCTTTAGAACAGTTGCCCAGTCTCTCTGCTTGTCAGTGAAAGATAGCAAGCAACATGCCCTTTTACTTCCCAGGGAAAAAGAAACCGGATAATTTTCTAAAGGAATTGAATGAACTACCTGGTGATCTAGGGCTGCTAAGATAGAGCTGGCACCTGTTTTAAGGCTCCTACTTAATGATTCCCTTCCTGCTCACTCTGAAGCAAAGTCTGCCATCTGGCATGCCCCACCCACATATGTAGAGCCACCTAAGGTAGAAAAGGAATAGGAGCATACAGCGAGAGGAGCCTGCACACCTTAGACCTTCATTCTTCAAAATGAATAGCTGTGGAACCATAGATCCATACTCCTTATATATGGACTTCTTTCCGAGGACTTCCCTGGTGGCTCAGACAGTAAAGCATCTGTCTACAATGTGAGAGACCTGGGTTCGATCCCTGGGTTGGGAAGATTCCCTGGAGAAGGAAATGGCAACCCACTCCAGTACTCTTGCCTTGAAAATCCCATGGACGGAGGAGCTTGGTGCAGGCTACTATCCATGAGGTCACAAAGAGTCGGGAAGCAACTGAGCGACTTCACTTTTTTCAAGGTGTACAGTATGGAAAGGGAGAACAAGGAGTCATTTTACAGTGGAGTCACCTGACAAATATGTCAACCAGGTGGTCAGGGTCAGCATCCACAATAATCAGTCATGTTGACAGTATTACCATATGACATGATAAGAATAGACATTTACATCTGTGGCCCTCTTCCCAAAAATTCATGTCTCTGGTCTAAGTATGAGAAAAATATCAGACAAATCTGAATTGAGGGACATTCTACAATATACCTGACCAGTACTCCTCAACATTGTCAAGGGCATCAAAAGCAAGGAATGTCTAAGAAAGTGTCATAGCCGAGAGAAAAGAGTCCCAGTGATTAAATGTAGTATGGGATGAAATCTTGAAACAGAAAAAGGATATCAGGTGAAAACTAAGAAAACTAAGAAATAAAGTGTGGACTTTAATAATAATGTATCAATACTAGTTTATCAATGGTACCATACTAATGCAAGATAATAATAGGAGACTTCTGGTGTTGCATATATGGGACTTCTATGCTATTTTCACAAGTTCTCTAAACTCTAATCTAAAACTATTCTAAAGTAAGTTAATTTAGAAAAACCTTTTAGCAGAAAAAGATGACTTGTTTACCTGTCATGTGAAGGAAATCAATGACATGAAAATTAAATGGGAAAACTGACTCCAGAGGATATAGAGGCAACACTGTTGAAACAAAGGAGACTGTTAAAAATTACATATACTCCAGTTAGTGCCCTGGGAGAATTTAAGATATTGTATCCATGAAACAGCAACAGGACCGTGTGTAAAATAGTGAATGGGAAACCGCTGTGTAGCACAGGCAGCTCAGCTCGGTGCTCTGAGATGACCTGCAAGGGTGAGCTGGGGAGAGGATGGGAGGGAAGCCCCAGAGGGAGGGGATGTGTGTTTACATATGGCTGATTCACCTTGTTGTACAGCAGAAACCAGCACAACATTGTAAAGCAATTATACTCCAATTGAAAAAAGAGAAATAAAATAAGACATACATGTAAAAACAGGATGCTCTTAAAAAGGAACAGCCTGAAGAAATAAAAAAATGTTTTAAAGACTAAATAATTACTGAAATTTTAAAATTTACTGGAAAAGGTTAGAAAATAATGTCAAGGAAATCTCTTAGCATGTCTTGGATTTACATTCAAAGACAAAATATGAGTGAAAATAATAGATGTGGAGGATCAACACAAGTAGTCAACCAACTAACAGTATTTTAAGAAAAGAAGTGTAATCTTAGCAAATGCCTTCTCCCTGTGGTGACCAGTGTTTATGTAGTCATAATATTAATAATAACCTACAACTGACTGACTTTTAAGTGTTTACTAACTATAGACAAAGAATGAAATAGTAGTTCTGGAAGAGACAATAAATATTAAGAACTATGATGCTGGGAAATAAAGGCACATCTGATAAAATTTGGGAAGTTGGAAATGTAAGAAGAGATGAAGGACAAGGAGAGATAATAATATGCACATTATATGTTATGAGGA
Source organism: Bison bison bison (assembly GCF_000754665.1). NCBI lineage: Eukaryota > Metazoa > Chordata > Mammalia > Artiodactyla > Bovidae > Bison > Bison bison. The sequence goes on from NW_011494606.1 coordinate 1,269,778, forward strand.
ACTGAGAAATATTTTTTAATGTTGGTGGAATAAGAAACAGAATTTTAAATATATTATTTAAAAACACAGGGAAGGCTAATAGAAAAAAACAAAAATAGCATAAAATTTAAAAGTTGGAAGAGGAGGCTTTCACCCCCTGAAATCATTTTGTATAATAGGATGTGAACAGAGAACTTTGGAAATTGCCGAGTGGTATGTAGAGCTGTGAACTTTAGTTCAGTTCAGTTCAGTCACTCAGTTGTGTCCGACTCTTTGCGAGCCCATGAATCGCAGCACGCCAGGCCTCCCTGTCCATCACCAACTCCCAGAATTCACTCAGACTCACATCCATCGAGTCAGTGATACCATCCAGCCATCTCATCCTCTGTCGTCCCCTTCTCCTCCTGCCCCCAATCCCTCCCAGCATCAGAGTCTTTTCCAATGAGTCAACTTTTCGCATGAGGTAGCCAAAGTACTGGAGTTTCAGCTTTAGCATCATTCCTTCCAAAGAAATCCCAGGGCTGATCTCTTTCAGAATGGACTGGTTGGATCTCCTTGCAGTCCAAGGGACTGTCAAGAGTCTTCTCCAACACCACAGTGCAAAAGCATCAATTCTTCGGTGCTCAGCTTTCTTCATAGTCCAACTCTCACATCCATACATGACCACTGGAAAAACCATAGCCTTGACTAGACGGACCTTTGTTGGCAAAGTAATGTCTCTGCTTTTCAATATGCTATCTCGGTTGGTCATAACTTTTCTTCCAAGGAGTAAGCGTCTTTTAACTTCATGCTGCAGTCATCATCTGCAGTGATTTTGGAGCCCAGAAAAATAAAGTCTAGAGAACTATAAAGATCTCCTATAGAAATTAAATGGTTGAACAGAGGTTGCATCTAGGAAGGGGTGGAGTGGGAGATTGTTGCTCTCTCTCCAGGTTCTCTACTATTTTAATTTTTTCTATATATATATGTATTACTTTAATTTTAAGAATTATTTTTTATAAGCTATTAATAGGGTCCAAGGGAAAAGTAATGAGAACAGTTGGAATGAAAAAGAGAGAACAGATGGGAGACACTGCAGAATAAAATCAACACTTGATAACAACTCAATTTGGGGGCAAAAGAGGAGGCTGAAAAATGCATTTTAGGTTTTGAGTCTAAGCACAGAGAAGAGAGTATAGGGAAAGTGGTGGGACAATTTGGGAGGAAAGATGTGGCTATTACAGGCTATTACAGGAATGTGGCTATTACAGGATCGTTGCGCAATGATTAAAAAGTTGCCAATGTTCGTATATAAAGACTATAAACTTCTTTAATGTTTGTGAAGGATACATGGTCTTTTGTGTTCAAAGGCTGTCACAAGAACCAGGAAATAGTGCAGCAGGCTCCCATATTTAAACTAGGCCTTCCTGCTCTTCCATGATTCCCCTTGGGAGATGCACAGTTGCTCCTGACAGCACCCATGCAGAGGGAGGGGTCCTCTGAGTACAAGCAGCTCACCTCTGCACTCATACAGGGATTTTTTTTATCGCCTTCCAGTACTGCCCACCTGCTCTGGAATTTCTGGTTACTTGCTCACCAGGTGCAAATAACCTAGGAGTCACCTCCCAACACATTATGGATTATCTACTGAGAGACTGTGTGAAAATAAGATGAGCTGCCCATGTAGAATGTCTCCTGGTGAGCAGACCTAGACTCAGTCCTACCCGAGGCTGAGTTCTGCAGAAGGTGACAGTTTGATTCTGGGTATATTGATATTGAAGTAATATCGGCCTATCCACATGGAAACATCCGGCCAGCAGTTGAGAATTGATGAGTGGACTTGAGTGAGAGCAGGATGGAGGGGTGGGAGGAGAGGCAGACTTGAATCAGATGAACCAACCAGCAGCTTAAGTGTGGAGATTGCCAGGGAATAAAGAACCCAAGGAAAGATTCTTGGGGAATACCTGCATTTAGAAATGGGAGGAGAAAGATAAACCTGAAAGGGCAGTCAAATGGGGGGAAAAACTAGAAAAGAACAACTCATGTAAGTCCAGAGGGAGACTGTCAAGAAGAAGGTGACCAACTGTTTCCCATCCTATAGCTGGGGGTGGGAGACTAAGATGGAGAAAAGGCACCCAGGTAGAGCGAATGAATCTTTTGGTGGACGTCCAGACGTGCAGATAAGCTTGAGGAAGGCCTGGGCAATCTGACTGGATGAATTTTATTTTCTCAGTCAAGTTGGAGGTAGAATCATCTGCAGAGAATAAAGTCTTCCCATGGGAATAGCAACCTTGGGAAGAATGGGAAGATCTAGCATAGGCACTGAAGAAACGGAGAAGGCACATCATCTTCCTTCCATTATGTTTTGTTTGCTGTGTTTTATTTGATTAGTGATAGCATCAACTGCTCTGGTTTGGGAGTAGGACTTCTTGGTCTGTGGGTCCTTCCGATGGTCTGGTCACCTCTGATATTAGCCATTTGTCATAACTTTGGTCATTTTGCTCATACCCCTGAGTCCACCCAAAACTCTTTGCTGGTCATTATCGCACATATCACCACATTCCCTGCTAGTTATTGTCACTCTTGTCAGCTGGGCCTAGAATTCCGTGTGCATTTGTAGTTATTTTACCTTGTATATTCAGCCTCTTTTTTTTTTTTTAATTTTTTTTAAATTTTATTTTATTTAACTTTACAACATTGTATTGGTTTTGCCATATATCAACATGAATCTGCCACAGGCATACATGTGTTCCCCATCCTGAACCCTTCTCCCTCCTCCCTCCGCATACCATCCCTCTGCGTCGTCCCAGTGCACCAGCCCCAAGCATCCAGTATCGTGCATCAAACCTGGAC
>NW_011494606.1:1272918-1294629 GCF_000754665.1 Bison bison bison
GAGTAATACTCCATTGTGTATATGTACCACAGCTTTCTTATCCATTCATCTGCTGATGGACATCTAGGTTGCTCTATTTTAACTATTGTCTAGGGCAATAGACACTTTCTCTAAAATGAAAATTTATCTTTCCATCTTGCATTACCTTTTTCATTTCATTGTCCCACTGATATTTTTCCTGTGGCATGTTTTGAAGACCTCTTTTCTCAGTATAGTTTACTATCCTAGGATTTGGCTGTAAGTAGGAGAAAACCCAACTAACAAGTGAATTAAACAGAATTTTATCTTTCTCTTATAATAATAGTTCTGCAAGTAGTTAGTTGTATCAGTTGGTTCAGTAACTTGGTAATGTCAGAAAACCAATAATGAAAATAAACCAGACCAAGCTGATTCTCTTAGCCTTTTCCTTATGGTAGTAAAATTGCTGCTATTGCTCCAGCCATTACATCCACACTCAAAACAGATAAAAGGTAAAAGGACAAGGCCAAGAGATGTTCACTGGTATGTTATTGGCCATAACGTGACCAATGGCTGCCATGTGTAAGAGAGACGGGAAAGTGAGCATTTAGTTTTCATAGCCTCCACAGTAAAGGAGGGTAAGTGAGAAAGAGTTTGCTGTTAAACGTCAGGTGAGTCAGACTGGTGTCTGCCACAGGTGCCCTTTAGGACTTCTGAAACATTCAGCTTATCTGTTTAAGTTGCACTTGACCTGTTGTCTCTAATGGGCTGCCTTAATGTATGCCCCTAGTTTATCATCACATTTTTAAAAAGCCTTTGTAAAAAACATAGTCTTAAAATTAGTCTCTCTGTTGTTGTTTTTTTTTCTTTACAAATGTACACATTTGTCTTGTGACATCAGTAAGGTATTTTAAAAAACCACTTCCAAACTATCTACAGGCAAATAAATAAAACACTTCATTTTTAAAATCAACCAATGTCTGTATTTTATGCTAAATATAATTTCTGGATTTGAAAAATTAAGGTAGATTTATTTAGTTTTTTCCTCTCCTGCCAGAATATTTGATTTTTGTTCTAATTTTGACTCTTACACAATTGCTTTTTTTTTTTTAAGGTTGTGAGACAGTGAAAATTTTACTGAAGTTGAAGGACTTATGTGTATGAGTCTTTTTTGACTATCAACTGTCACATTCATAGATTCTTTTACTTTACGAACCTCATTTTTAATTGGTTCATTGTTTATATGAACTCTCTAATTCCTTTTGGAGAAGGAAATGGCAACGCACTCCAGTATTCTTGCCTGGAAATCCCATGGACACTGGAACCTTGCAGGCTACAGTCCACGGGGTCACAAAGAGTCGGACACGACTGAGCGACTGAGCACGCATGCGCCCACCAAGCCCTTTGGGGAGCCTGGCAAGTTCTCCCAACACACTGGAAGTGCCTTGAGTGCTTTAGAAAGAGTAGGATCATTTAGGGGATTAGGTGTGTGCCTCCATCCCAAGAGATGCTCTCTGCTCAGAACATGTTGACAGAAGTCCTGGGTCTGATGTCCTAGACATCAAAGTCCTAGACATCAAACTGCCACAAAGGAGAGCAGTTCTTTTTCTTTTCTCTGGAAGTAATTTTAACCAGTCCTTTGTATTGAATTATAAATACAGCGTTTATATAATACATAATTTGGTAATTAAATATACAAAAGAGAACTCACTTTTGATAACTTCTAATAATCGTATCAACTATGATGTGGATAACCAGAAATTCCTTAAAATATTATGAAGATTTTGTAGTCTCTTCATGAAATATTGGCCTTCTTAAAAAAGCTTTGCCCCAGTACTTCTTTGCCTAGTCCTCCTGTCCTAATATTCTGGGAGAGAGGGAGAGGAAGTGTGTCCAGGTGGAGCTGCTGGGGAAAGGGATTCATTCAGAGGGGCCCCAGTGAATGAGATTGTTTCCAGATTCCACGCAGTGTCCCAACATAGTATGGAAGGTATCATCTGAGCTGACTTTGGAGACAGAAAATTTGAGTTTTAATCCTTTATCTGGCACTTATGAATGAATAAATGAATGTATCACTTACTGAGCTGTCAGGGTGTTCATAGATCTTTCCACAAATTAATTAATCTTCATACAGCCCTATTAAGAAAGTGATAATCGTGAATCCCGATTTACAGCTAGTAAGTACTGAGGTGTGGCAGTGGAGTTCTTGCCTAAGTTGACTCAGCTAATAAATGTTGGTGTCAGGATTCAAACTCAGGCAGCCTAACTCTAGAACCCCAGGGCTCTTAGTCACTCTGCTGAACAGTCTTGTAGAAATAGGGATTTGTGGGGTGGAGTGGGGAGGGAAGAATAAGCAGGGTGTATGAAAAGCATGCTGTCAATGGCAGAGCAACATAACTGTTAATAGACGGTTAAACAAAAACTTGATTTCTTAGCTAGTTAGGGGCAAACCATCCCCTTGTGGCCATGTGATTCTCACCTCTGAGGAGTCCAGTTCAGATACGAGCCATTACAGTTTCCTGCAGCCGCTCTAACAAAGAGCCACAAACTGCGTGGTTTAGAACAGCAGAGGTGTATTCCTTCAGAGTTCTGGAGGCTGGCAGTCCAAGATCAAGATGTCAGCAGGGGCTGGCTACCTCTTGAGGTGCTGGGAAGGGTCTGTGCAGGCCTGTCCCCTAACTTCTGGTGGTTTGCTGGCAATCTTAAGACACTCCTCGACTTGTGCCACACCTCCCCGACCTCTGCCTTCATTCATCCTCACACGGTACTCTCCCTACTCTGAGTGGAATAGGGCCCACCCCCAACTCTGGTATGATCTCATCCTTTCATTACACTTGCAAGACGTTTTTCCCAAATATCATCACACTCTGACACATCGGGGGTTGAGACTTCCACATATGAAACTTGGGGAGATTAGAGTTCAACCCCTAACACTTCATGTCCCCTCTGGTTCTCAGTGGCGCCACGACAAGTGGGGGCGAGAATGAGCGTGATGACCTGGAGCAGGAGTGGCAGCCGCCGGATGAGGAGTTAATCAAGAAGCTGGTGGACCAGATCGAATTCTACTTTTCTGATGAAAACCTGGAGAAAGACGCCTTCCTGCTCAAGCACGTGAGGAGGAACAAGCTGGGATATGTGAGTGTCAAGCTACTCACCTCCTTCAAAAAGGTGAGGCTTCATTCTCAGAAGCTGCTCTGAGGATTTCAGGGGTGCTGTGGGTTGTGGTTCTAAATATTTTTTACCCCCTTGAAACCTGATAACTAACAACTTTTTATTTCCTCTGAGCCCTGAAAAAGAGGGAAAAAATGATCAAAAGAAGGGATTTAGGATCATTATTAAGAATGTCCTCCCAGAAACTACCCTGGTGGTCCAGTGGTTAAGAATCTGCCTTCCATTACAGGGGACACAGGTTCAATTCCTGGTTGGGCAACTCAGATCCCACATGCCACTGGGCAACTGAGCCTGTGCTCTGCAACTAAGATCCTACACAACCGAATAAATAAATGAAAAGAATGTCCTCCTACACCATTGAAAGGGTCCTGGGTATCGAGATAAATCTCAGCTGGTAGCAGTTATGACATGACATTCCTTGTCTTAGCAAAGTTTAAGCACTCTTGCTGGGAAAGTGGGTGGCCGGGAGCATGCTTTGCCAGGACAGGGGGGCTCAGAGGCCTTGAGAGACACCTACCAGGCCTTGTCGTTGTTCAGTCGCTAAGTTTGTCTGACTCTTTGCAACCCTGTGGACTGCAGCATGCCAGGCTTCCCTGTCCTTCACTGTCTCCTGGAGGTTGCACAAGTTCGTATCCATTGAGTCGGTGATGCTATCTAACCATCTCATCCTCTGCCTCCCCCTTCTCCTTTTGCCTTCAGTCTTTCCCAGCATCAGGGTCTTTTCCAATGACTTGCCTCTTCATATCAGGTGGCCAAAGTATTGGAGCTTCAGCTACCAGGCCTAGAAATACATGAAATCTAAGCTTTTCATTTGTGGAATTGAGTAAATAAGAGGTTCAGGTTCAGGAAGGCCCATCTCAGTCTGGGAGATGGGCCTTCTCCAAGACTTCAGCCACCTTTGCTGTGTAATGCCAACATCCTCATCTATTTCTCTGCTGTATAGATCCAGCAACTGGGTTGTACCTTTCCTACTTGTTGATGAGGTGACAGGCCAGTTGGAGTAAGAACTCGGTGTCTCCCTTGGGGGAAGTGTATTTACTAGAATGGAAAAGCCCGTGTGGCCTGTTGCATAACGGATGTGTAACGAGTGGGTCCCAGCCTATGCTGCTGGTATACTTGGTTAGAGAGCCCTGGAGGGCGCTTTCCTCCCAGAGTTCTTCTCTGCCTTGCCTGTTAGAATTCTCTGCCCTCTTCTCTTGATCTCCTTCCTTTATTCATTCACCAAACATATTTATTCTATATGCTGAGTGCTGTGTTAGTCATAGGATATACAGAATGAACATGGCATTCTCCATGCCCTGGCAAAGTCCAGTAAGAGAGAGAAACCAGCGAAGGATCACAATATGACCATCAATAGATCACATCAAGAGATCGCCACCAATGTAATCACAATAGACCATCAACCTGCAACAGAAAAGAACAAAGTACTGTTTGGAGCTAATTGATCAGGACAGCTAACCCTGCATGGAAGATTGAGAAGCCTTCCCAGAATTGGTGACATTGAAATAGGATCTTGGAGGATGAGTGGGAGTTTTCAAGGTAGAGGAGAAGGGAAGGGGCATTTCAGGCTATGAAGGACAGCCCACTCTGCCTCCTCACAGTACTTCTGCCACCAGATGTAAAGGAGGTTTCCCCACACCAACCAATTCTGTGACACCAGCTGGATCTCCTGTGGTCTGACTCAGTTCTGGCACCATCTACCTGGAGATGGCATCAGGTCCCACAGATTAAGGATTCTGTACCCCTCTTCAGGTGCCAATCACAAGTAGCACATCCTTAGAATCTACAACTTCTGTCCAACCCGGCTACAAATCAGAGGTTCTAATGACCCTTTGGCTTTGATTATTTGCTACAACAGCGCACAGAACTTAGGAAAAAGCTTAATTACATTTACCAGTTTATTAAAGAATAAGGTAAAGGATACAGATGAACCTCCAGATGCAGAGACACATAGGGCAGGGTCTGGGAGGGTCCTGAGTGTAGGAGCTTCTGTCCCCATGGAATTGGGCTGTGACACCCTCCTGGCAGGTTGGATGTGTTCACCAGCCTAGAATCTCTCCAAACCCTGCGTGTTTGGACTTTTTATTGGGCCTTCATCAAGTCGTCATGATCAGTTATAACTGCAGTTCCTGCCCCTCTCCCCTCTCTGGAGAATGGCAGGCTGGGCTGAAAGCTCCAAGCTTCAAATCATGACTGGTCTTTCTGGTAACCAGCCCCGCCCCATCCAAGAGCCCACCCAGAGTCACCTTATTAGAACAAAAGATGCTCCTGTGGTTGTTTAGTCACTGAGTCACTTCCGCCCCTTTTGCGACCCAATGGACTGTAGCCAGGCTCCTCTATCCATGGGATTTCCCAGGCAAGAACACTGGAGTGGGTTGCCATTTCCTTCTCCAGGGGATCTTCCTGACCCAGGGATCGAACCCAAGTCTCCTGCATTGCATGTGGATTCTTTATCACTGCATCCTCTGGAAAGCTGCTTCTTGTGCTCTTATCACTCAGAAAAGTTACAAAGGTCTTAGGAACTCAGTGCTAATACCAGGGATGAAGACCAAATAAATATATTTCTTAGTGTAAATCACAGTATCACACATGCCCAGAGAACAGTGAGCAAGCCCTCACATGGAAGGTGTTTGTGGGGGACCCCAGTGGAATCATCCTGTACCTTCCTTTTTTTCCTCCACAGGGACTTTTAAAGTGAGCCTAATTTTGTTTCATGCTTCCCACGTAGCTCAGTCAGGAAAGAATCTGTCTGCAATGCAGAAGACCTGTGTTCAATTCCTGGGTTGGGTAGATCCCCTGGAGAAGGACGTGGCTACCCACTCCAGTATTCTTGCCGGGAGAATCCCAAAGACAGAGGACCCTGGCAGGCTACAGTCCATGGGGTCGCAAGAGTCGGACACAACTTAGCGACGCACTTGACTTGTATTTTGTTTCACTTTTAAGCTGCCACTTAACTGGATCTGTTTAGGAGCGTTCTCCTCTGTTGAAAACTGGCTGCAGAATAGACACAGACTCTCCAACAGCTCCAAAATAATAGCAAAGACCTTTTTCATTCTAAAAGATTTCCTGCTAATAATAATAGGAAGCATATATAATAAAGGTAGGGACTTCCTACAAAGAAGGCAATGGCACCCCACTCCAATATTCTTGGCTGGAAAATCCCATGGACAGAGGAGCCTGGTAGGCTGCAGTCCATGGGGTCACTAAGGGTCGGACACGACTGAGCGACTTCACTTTGACTTTTCACTTTCATGCATTGGAGAAGGAAATGGCAACCCACTCCAGTGTTCTTGCCTGGAGAATCCCAGGGACAGGGGAGCCTGGTGGGCTGCCGTCTATGGGGTCGCACAGAGTCAGACACGACTGAAGCGATGCAGCAGCAGCAGCAGCAGCGGCGGCGGCTTCCCAGGTGGCACTAGTGGTAAAGAACCCACCTACCAATGCAGGAGACGTAAGAAATGCAGATTCGATCCCTGGGTCGGAAAGATCCCCTGGAGGAGGGCATGGCAACCCACTCCAGTATTCTTGTCTGGAGAATCGCATGGACAGAGGAGCCTGGTAGGCTATGGTCCATAGGGTCGCAAAGAGTCAGACATGACTGAAGCAACTTAACCTGCCAAGCGTTACAAAGGTAACTAACAGGGCAATCACAGAGCTTCACAAAGTCTTACCAAGCTCTAGTAACTGTACAAAGATGGCAGCTGCCTGGCTCCTCTTCCCAGATTATACCTGGACACTCCTTCTCCAGGCTCACAGACCCAGGCTTGGGATGCTTGGTCCTAACTGAGGTTTTCTAGTGGCCCTGACTCCTGGCTTTGAGCAGCAGGTGCTGGGTCCTGCTTCTCTCTGGATTGGGCATGGTCTTCCAGCAGCTTCTCCAGCCCTCTAAAGCCAGGTTGACCTGGCCTCCCCCAACACTCCTTGTCTTCACCTCTCTCCTGAGTTCTCCCTCCCTGACCAGCAACAGACAAGGCTCCCCTATGTTTCACCCTACAGAGCCACTGTGTGGGTGTCCCATGACCCAGAACTGTCCCTTGGTCATTTTCTTCACATTTTCTGGGTCCCTCATTGACTCTGTCCACCTGAAGTCCAACCTTTTGCCTGGATCTGCTTCTCTCTGCCCTTGGCTCATGCTACCGTGATCAGCCCTGAGTCTGTTTGTAGGTGACACGTGATTCCCGAATCCCAAGCCCCAGTCTGGGCCATTTCACCCAGAGGCCACAGGACAGTAGACAGTGCCCGCTCCACAGGAGCTTGGCAGTACCAGTTCCCACACCTGCCCTGTTTGGGAGCCCTCCCTTCTTCGTTCCGGGAAGTTTCTGTTTGAGTCAGGGTGCCTCTGCCCACTGTCTGCACTGGCTCAGGTTACCCACCCCACCCACCTCCGCTGGCTCTTTGAGATGACTCATTCTCCATGGCATTCCCTTTCCCGGAAGTGGGCCTCTCGAAAATTACTGTTTTACAGTATAAATATAGCTTCCCTGGGCTGTAGCATTGATACACACAATTTCCACTAAAAGAAGAGGAGTGAGGGAGATATTGAAAGATCTTTTGGCACCTTCTGTGTATTAAATGCAGAAATATCACTTCAGAGAAGGATTCGAATGTTAAAATCTCCAGATCCTGTCAAAACGGTAGCATGTAATATTTGAAATATGGATACCACATAATATTTATTGAATACTCTGTGAGCTGGACACTGCCCTAAGTTTTATATAAATGTGTATCTGGGTGTAGATATGTATATATTTCTCTATTCATTTAATTCTTATGACAGTTCTCTGAGGTAGGCAATATTAATATCTCCATTTTACAAATGAGAAAGTTGGGGTACTGAGAGACTGAATTCGTCTTCAGGTCTTACTGCCAGCCAGAGGTGGACCTTGGAATTTTGTATCCAATAGACTTGTTTTGGATTTAACCTCTCCACCTGCACAGAATAGAATATTTCCATCACCTCAGAAAGGTCTGTTGGGCATCAGTGCTCTAAACCATCCCACCTTGTTCATAATTATAGAGAGTGTGTTCGTTCACTCACTAGGTTTTTGAGTGCCTGCACACACCAGGTATGATTCCAGATCCTGGTGTTACGGGGGTAGGGAAAGGAGGGAGGGCGATTATAGAGGGCACCGAGAGGACAAGGACAATAGGTACCATTTCCAATCTGCTCTGTGTTCTTCAGGTGAAACACCTTACCCGGGACTGGAGAACCACAGCTCATGCCTTGAAGTACTCAGTGACCCTGGAGTTGAACGAGGACCACCGCAAGGTGAGGAGGACCACCCCTGTCCCACTCTTCCCCAACGAGAACCTCCCCAGCAAGATGCTCCTGGTCTATGACCTCTACCTGTCCCCCAAGCTGTGGGCCCTGGCCACCCCCCAGAAGAATGGAAGGGTTCAGGAGAAGGTGATGGAACATCTGCTCAAGCTCTTCGGGACCTTCGGAGTCATCTCGTCAGTGCGAATGCTCAAACCCGGGCGAGAGCTGCCCCCTGATATCCGCAGGATCAGCAACCGGTACAGCCAAGTGGGGACCCAAGAGTGTGCCATTGTGGAGTTCGAGGAGGTGGAAGCAGCCATCAAAGCCCACGAGTTCATGATCACAGAGTCTCAGGGCAGGGAAAGCATGAAAGCTATCCTGATTGGCATGAAGCCACCCAAAAAGAAACCATCCAAAGAGAAGAATCAGGACGAAGAACCCACCTCGAGCATCCACCTGAATAAGTCCCTCAACAGGAGAGTCGAGGAGCTGCAGTACATGGGGGACGAGTCTTCCGCCAACAGCTCCTCCGACCCTGAGAGTAATCCGACATCCCCTATGGCTGGCCGGCGACATGCCGTTTCCAACAAGCTCAGCCCTTCCAGCCACCAGAATCTCTTTCTGAGCCCCAATGCCTCCCCGTGCTCCAGTCCTTGGAGCAGCCCCTTGGCTCAGCGCAAAGGGGTCTCCAGAAAATCCCCACTGGCCGAAGAAGGCAGGCCGAACACAAGCGCCAGTCCTGAGATCGTCCGCAAATGCGCGGACTACTCCTCGGACAGCAGCGTCACTCCCTCTGGCAGCCCCTGGGTTCGCAGGCGCCGTCAAGCCGAGATGGGGCCGCAGGAGAAGAGCCCTCGAGCGAGTCCCCTGCTCTCTCGGAAGATGCAGACTGCAGATGGGCTACCTGTGGGGGTACTGAGGTTGCCCAGAGGCCCTGACAACACCAGAGGGTTCCATGGTGGACACGAGAGGAGCAGGGCCTGTGTATAAATACCTTCTAATTTTAATACCAGCTCCACTGAACATCGCCTTTGTTTTCAAGGTTCTGACAAATACCTGGCATGACATTGAAAGAAATTAATGTCCCCTTGGAAAGATTTTGTATACCTGTAGACCTCTTAATTTATATATTTGTAATATATATGAATTGCCTGGTATGCTCTGGTTTTAAGACCATCTTCTAGTTCAGAACACCCATTCCTCCCAGCATGACCATTATTTTGATAATACCCAACTTGTGTGAATGGCTCTGCAGGGCTTTGGGACAGAGGCTGCCCAGAGAGGGCCTGGCAGTGGGTCTCTTCTTCAGGGCAGGATTCTTCTCTCCAGTGACTGAGCTGTCCTCAGTTGGCCATGCAAGGGCTTCCTGAATGCCCAAAGGAGTTCTGTTGTACAACCGCAACGAATTAAGCCAGTAGCATGGTGTTTTATATGACCAAATGTATGTTTCCTGTCAAGTGAATAAATAATAAAACACCTAACGGGGAGTGCTGGCTCTGAACCCATAGACTGTGCCTAATGTGCATCTGACAAGGTGTCGGTGGTGTCATGAGGCTCCAAGGAGCTTAACAGAGACACATTTCCTGAATGTGCCCCAGGGCTCTCCTTGGGGCTCCTAGCAGCCTGAGAGGTCAGCGGAGTTTTTGCAGATGTTGTTCAGTCTCTGTTGTGCCCGACTCTTTGTCACCTTATGGACTGCAGCACCCTATCCCAAGCTTCCCTATCCTTCACCGTCTCCCGGAGCTCGGTCAAACTCATGTCCTTGAGTCAATGATGCCATCCAACCATCTCATCCTCTGTCACCCCCTTCTCCTCCTGTCCTCAATCTTTCCCAGCATCAGGGTCTTTTCCAACGAGTCAGCTCTTCGCATCAGGTGGCCAAAGTATTGGAGCTATCAGTCCTTCCAATGACTATTCAGGGTAGACCACCACAATCTCTCATCACAATGAATTGTACCCAACAAAGGCAGCTTAGTATAGGCCAAATTCTCTAGATGTGGTGCCCAGACCAGCAGCATTGACGTCATCTGGGAACATGTTAAGAATGCAAATTCTCAGGCTCTACCTCAGGCTGACTGAATCAAAAACTCTGGGAGAAGCAACTATACACCAATAAAAAAAACTTTTTAAGATGGTGCACACTTTCAGCTATAAGATACATAAGTCCCGGGGATGCAATGTCCAGTCTGGTAACTGTAGTTAGTAATACCCTGTTGTATATTTGAAAGTTGTTAAGACTGTAGTAGTAGGATCAGAGCCATATTTCCTTCGTAGGAATAAAACCCATTTTTAATTTCAGAAGTGAAAGAAAAAACCCCATGAAATCCCTGGAAGAAGGGCTTGTAATCTGAATTTTAGCAAGCCCTCCAGGTGACTCTGATCCACACTAGAATTTTAAGAGTGACTGGCATAGACAGTGGTTGTGGGACTTGAGGTCAGACAGTCTGACCCCCATATTCCCAGCTAACTAGTTCTGTGACGTTGAGACTTACTCGCCCCTCCTCAGTTCATAATATCCCTATGAAGTGCTTTGCCTTGATGTCAGTGTCTTGAGATGGTGGTCCTCCATCGATGTTAGCTCGTTTTCAATGGAAGCTGCCACAGTGTAGCAGAAAGAGTGTTGTGCTAGATTCCAGTGTTGGCTAATCCACTTGCTCTTGGGGGTATTTTAGGCAAGTCATCCTTAATGAAATTTGTCAACAACTATTGAACAGCGATTGGATGCCAGGGACTATGCCAAGAGCTTTCCATGCTTTATCTCATGTAACCCTCCCAACCACCACACAAGAAAGATTCACATGTTATTTCTATTTCCTACTGGAAGAAACAAGCTCTGTGTGGGTAACTAACTTGTCCAAGGTTTAAGGACTAGATGATTGGCGGAGCTGGCTTGAAGCTAGCAGTCTGGCTGTGGAGCCCACACTCTTCACTACCAGATGGGACTCAGCATGTGGGACCTCACCATCCACATCCTAAAAAGAAGCAACCACAAAGGGAGCTAACATGTATTCAGCACCTCCTATGGGCTAGGCAGGCTTCCCAGATGGCATAGTCGTAAAAGAATCTGCCTGCCAATGAAGGAGACGCAAAAGACACAGGTTCAGTCCCTGGGTTGCAAACAGCAACCCACTCCAGTAGTCTTGCCTGGATAATGTCATGGATAGAGAAGCCTGGTGGGCTACAGACCATGGGGTTGCAAAGTCAGACACGACTGAAGCGACTGAGCACAGCACAGCATGTGCTGGGCGTTTAGCTAGACACATCCTTTCATTTATCCTCTGTGTCTCCATGAAGAATTATTATACAGTTTTACTCATGAAGCTGCTATGGCAGGATAATACCTCAGGCCACTGTGAAAATGGAGAAAGTGTATTCTTAATTACACAGCTCGATGCAAATTAGCAGGTGATTGTTATCTGGCTAGTAAGATGATGTGTCCCTAAATTTCCAGAAGAATTCCTATTAACTGGTAAATGCCTCCAGGAATTACTCAGATTTGCTGTTTCCACCACTACAACTGAGGTCGCCCAAGACTCATATCTGGAGCTCAGGCCCCCAGGCCTTCTGGACAGTGCCACACCGGGTCCTGCCCTGGGCTTCCCTCTCTTACCTTCAGTCCCACTCACTGTCTCCCTGACCTTTCCCATCACCCCCTGACAATGGGACGCCCAGACCTCACCAACTATCTCTGGCCTGGCTACATTCCCGGTGTCCCACTCCTTTATGCCCTGGCCACAGCTGCAGCTCTTGTTTTAAGATTTGCTCCTGTGATCATTATTACTTTATTTCCTTTTTTTTTTTTTTTTATGAATTAGGACAGTTGTTTGAGAAACTGAAAGTTATAAGCTAAGGGTTCTCAATCTTGGCTGCACATAGGATGAGCTGGGCGATCATTATTACTTTAAAAGGTAGCTACACTCTCACCTTTTTATGTGAATGCAGATGAGCTTGGCCTTCCTTCTGTGGCGCTGCCCTGTGTGGCCTTATGAAAGAACTCTGGACTGGACTTCAGCCTATCTGGATTCTAGTCATGGCTTTTCCAGTCAGTAACTGTTTGACCTTGAGCAAGTCAGTTCTCTCATTTTAAGTCATGGTTTCCCCTTCTAACTTGTAGATAATGAGACGATACTCCTTAAAAAAGGCCATAAGGCCATGTATGTGAAAGTTTCTTATGAATTGAAAAGTACTTTATAGATGTTAGTCATTTCCCTGCTCTCTGATCATCTCCAGACGGAGTCCTCCTCCTGTGCTCTGGTGCTTAATTCAAGTCTCACACGGGAGTCACCTAAAGAGCTTTTCAAAACTGCCTGTGCCCACCCTGACATAGGCTGATTTAACTGGATCTGGGGTGCAGCCTGGGCATCAGTGCTTTTTAAATCTCCCTGAGTGATTCTGATGAGTGGGCAGGGTTGAGAAGCACTGCTTCGTTGGAACAAGGAGAGGACTTGAGATAACTGACAGTCTCAGAGACACCGATCCTTCCCCCTTATTCAGGTTGGGGTGTGGTCTCCTTTATAGACCTCTCTGCAGCCCAGAGACCCTGAGCACCTTGCTGATGAACCTGACCTTCCTAAATTTCTGGCCAAACCTTCAGCTGGGGCATGGGCTTCCTGTTTGTGAGCATAACAGGACTTTCTGGAATAGTTTGACCAGGGAAGTCAGCCAACAGCATTTTTACAGATGTTTCATATTTTTAATGAAAACCAGCTCCCTCTCCAAATTGGGACCTGAAGCCTGCTGTACATCAGCACTTGAGGTGCCAGCTTCTTGTTGAGTTGCTCATTTGTGTCGGACTCTTTGCGACCCCATGGACAGTCGCCCGCCAGGCTCTTCTGTCCATGGGATTTCCCAGGCAAGAATACTGGAGTGGGTTTCCATGCCCTCCTCCACGGGATCTTTCCAGATCAGGGATTGCATCTGCATTGGCAGGCAGATTCTTTACTACTCAGCCACCAGGGAAGCCCGAGGTGCTGGCAGAACATCCAGATTCCTCACAAGTCCAAAACATCACCTTGTCTGCCCTCCTCCCACTCCCACCGACCCACACACTGACACCTACTGCTCCTGACTTCCTATCTCAGCCAGTGACATCACTGTCATCCTCGTCCCCCAGACTGGAGAAGAGACTGTGCGATGTGATAAGTGGAGGTTCAGGACTTTGACAACCTAAGTTCAGATCCTAGTCACTTTGACAAGTGACTTAGCCTCTATGTGCCTCAGTTTCCTGTCCCAGGAAAAGTGGATGATAATTCCCACCTCCAATTTGTCATAATTAAATGAGTCAGTTCCCATAAAATGCAAACTATCTTGCACATGTGAAAGTAACTCAGTCGTGTCCGACTCTTTGCCAGCCCATGGACTAGCCCACCAGGCTCCTCTGTCCGTGGAATTCTCCAGGCCAAAATACTGGAGTGGGTAGCTGTTCCCTTCTCCAGGGACTCTTCCCAACCCAGAGATTGAACCCAGGTCTCCCGCACTGCAGGTGAGTTCTTTACTGTCTGAGCCACCAGGGAAGCCCATAGTGAATGGACATATAGTAAATGCTCCAAGAATGTGAGGTCATCATGTTTATACCTTCTTCATTTTTCCCCCATATTCAATCAACAACTCAGAACTGTTAGTTCCATCCTTGAAATGTTCCTTACGTGTTCTTTCCCTTCCCATGTGCTTACTTACATCCACATACCCTCCTCCCTGTCTTCAGTCACCATTTTTAATCTATCCCCCCATCGTGCCACCAAACCCATCTTACTAAAGGAGAGTTCTGTTTGCATCATTTCCCTACTTAAAAAATTGCTGGCTGCCCCTTTCCTGAACGTAGAATAAGTGCCGAACTGCCTCAAATTCCGGCCATGCTTTTCATCTTGGAGGGAAGTCTGATCGTTAGCTTGGTTGATCCACAGCCTGTTGGACTGTAGGGTGACCTGAGCTGCTGGCCAGCTTCACATCCAGAAACATGTCCATGCCTCTGTCTTGTTTACTATTGCATCACCCCAGGGTGTGGTGGGTTGAGAAGGCTCTGTTTGGTTTTTGCCATGCGGGACTGAACCATGTGAGAAAGTACTTTTTGAAGATACATTGGTCACTGATTGTTTTTAAATCCTCTCCCTAAAATGTGAACTAGTTTTTTCCAGTAGTTTTCAGCTACATATTCTGCTTATGAGTTGTAAACATGCTGGAAAAGCTATTAATACCTAGCAACTAATGGCAAAGCTCTAAGAAGGAAGGGGCTTCCCTGGTGGCCCAGATGGTAAAGAATCTGCCTGCTATGTGGGAGACCTGGGTTCGATGCCTGGGTTGGGAAGATCCCCTGGAGAAGGGAATGGCAACTCACTCCAGTATTCTTGCCTAGAGAATCCCATGAACAGAGGAGCCTGGTGGGCTACAGTTCATGGAGTCGCAAAGAGTCAGACACGACTGAGCATCTACCACTTTGACTTTCTAAAAAGGAAAGGATTGAAACAGCAGGGTAGGTTGACTTCTTGTTTCCAATACTGATTGATACCATCGAGTGCTCCTTCTCTAAGCAGAGAGGTAATCCTGCAGGTGACAGCCTGAGAACTTCCTCCCTGTGGAGCATCCCTCAGGTTGAGAATCATGCTGATGGACAGTCTTTTAAATGCTGCCAATGGAATGGGGGCTATGCCAGCCACTCATTGCTCTGGGAGCTGGAATAAATGGGGTTGTGGGGGACGATTCAGGAGAGTGTATGTAGCCCCCAGATGAACTAGGCTACTTTTGCTTGGATAAATTTCTTTTTGATCAACTGTCTGCATAACAGCCCTGTTATGGCATCAGCTACAGGATGAGCATAAGCAAGCCTGTCGTGGTGTACAGGCTTGTACACAAACTGTAATTGTACACAAACATCAGTTAAATTCGACACACATTCCCCACGATGCGTAAAAGTAGTAGTGAGCTGAAGTGCTTTGGATGAAAGATTAATCCTAAGTGAACCTTGCCCTTTTCTGTAACTGGAATGTGCGGTAGGTTCAGACCTGCCTTCTCACTGTTGTAGTTACAGTTAATCCACCTTCAAAGATGACTTTGGGAAGGGCAATTTGTTGTAGCTGTTCACGGAGAGGTAGCCCAGAGGCAAATTCTTCTCATTCCTATACTCTCTCAGTGCCCTCTAGTGTCCAGATTGGGACATAGCCCTGTCTAAGGGGAGCATAACCTGGCACCTGCAGAGTCCGAGTCCAGCGCGTATTCTCATGGTTGAGAAACAAATGAAAATCTTGCCATCTGTCAAATTATTAGGCCTGTCTCATATCTCTAAATTTCAGTTTCCTCATCTGTAAAATGAGAATGATAATACTACAACATCACTGTTCTTGTAAGGATTAAAGGGGATACTGCAATACATGGAAATTTCTCTCTATGAATAAATAGCTCATCAGGACTTCCCTGGTGGTCCAGTGGTTAAGAATCACCATTCCAACGCAGGGGACTTGAGTTCAATCCCTGGTCAGGGAACTAAAATCCCACATGCTGCCAGCAAAAGCCCCCAAGCCACAACTACTGAGCCTGTGTGCCCTAGGGCCTGTGCTCTGCCAGCAACTAGAGAAAAGCCAGACACCAAAATGACCAGGCACAGCCAAAAAAAAAAAACAGTTCCCCAAAGTACATCATAATCATAACTCTTGGCCGTAAACTCATCCTAATAAGAGTGGGAAAGACTTATTCAGAGCACTAATCACTTTGCATTATAGCAGTTGTTTTGCCCATTTCTTTGCTGGATTATGAACCACAAGGTAAGAATCAATATCTCAAAACATCTTATAGAATCTAGTCCATGGCTGGAGCTCAGGAAATCGTTGTTGAATGGATGCCGAATAAAAACTTATTTTCTCCAGTCTTAAAATTATTGTGCACTATAATATAAATTCAGTGTTTCCAAACATCCAAGCAGGGCATATAGATTCTAAGGGCTCTACATTCCTGCACCATTTGACAACTTCACCTTGTCCTGAAATACTCTGACCCTGGACTCCACCTTGGAGTATCCAGTCAAAGGTATGGAAAAGCATCTTTTGTGTGATTAAGTTTGGAATGGGGACTCTTGAGCTCTGAATCACTGAGGAATCTGAAAATGAGCATGAGTCCCTAGGATGGATGCAGGGGAACTTGGCGATGCAATAGAGACTTTTGGAAGTCAGGACCAAAAGACCACCCAAGCTGCCTCTCTCGATAAAAAGAGGGTGATGGTCCTAACCTGAAGCACCTGGAGTACACATGAAAGGTCAACCCCAGTTAACAAGCGCCCGGATGAATTCCATTATACACATATCTTTATGTCTGTAAATGTTGTCTTGAGTGGCCATGGGGCAGACTTCAGAGAGAATGAATAGGAACTGTTAGGAACATGAATATTTTCTTTATCCAAAAATGATTATTCTAATATCACAAGTCCAGAAACCCAAAACCCAGAAGAGGAAATAAATGACACAAATAGATTAGTTTTAAGCACAATAAATACGCAGAAATGTCCACTGTGTTTTCAGTTTTAACGACCTAAATTTGGAAGAGACACGTGCTTATTCTGAGTTGCACAGCCCCTTCTCAAGATGGGGAAGGTGAATTTGGCATTGAGAACTGACTGATTAGACGCTGTTAATTGCAGATTTATAGAGCACACCATCTGTTCTTCGTGTATAGCCTTGAAACAACATAAGGAAGATAGAACCTATAAAACCTAAACATCTTTGAAATCAACAACCTCACAGGGGAACTTAACAGTAGGTCAGATGAAAGTGCTGGGCTTTGGTGCCTTTTACATATTGGCAGATAACCAAATCTGAGGGCCATGAAATGACCGTGAAGAGCTTCTGGAGGGCACATAGTCCCTACATCATCATAATCCTTGCTGTCCATCCAAGGAGAAAAGAGCTGGGGCGTGTGTGTGAAGGGCTGGGATCACTTTGAGACAAAGAGTGAGGCCATCCTGAGATCTTATTCTTTAAATGAAGTGTTAGTTGCTTGGTTGTGTCCAACTCTTTGTGACCCCATGGAGCCCGCCAGGCTCCTGTCCATGGAATTTTCCAGGCAAGAGCACTGGGGTGGGTTACCATTCCCTTCTCCAGGGAATCTTCCTGACCCAGGGACTGAACCTAGGTCTCCTCATTGCAGGCAAATTCTTTACTGTCTGAGCCACCAGGAAAGCCCATTCTTTAAATAGTATCAAAAATAAAATACCTACCAACTCAACACATCACCTGTTTGGGCAATCACAATAGATGTAAGATGCTGATAAAGTTCATTGTTTTAAACTGTGCTGGGAGTAAAGAAGTGAATATGGCTCAGGTACATTCTGTGTATGTGGTGCTTGTAGTTGCCTCCTCTGGGAGGAGGCAGACAATACACCAATAAATGAGATAATTTCAGATAATAGTTTTAAAAATATAACAATGTAATGGAGTAGAAGATGACAGTAGGTGAGGGTGAGAGGCTGTATATTATATTTATTTTTATAATGAAAATATTTCAAGAAATCCAAAAGTAGAGTACAATGAATACTAGTACATTCCCCAGATTTAACGATTGTCAGTGTTCTCCACATTTATTTCATTTGGCCATATTCCGATTTTCTTTCATTTTTCCCTTCCTTTTTTCTTCTTTTTTTCTGAAATATTTAAAAATAAATTCCAGATTTCATTCACGTCACCCCTACATTCTTCAGTATGCATCTGTAATAATTAAGGGCTAGGTAAGGTTTTTTTTTTTAACTTTTGTTGAAATAAGTTTGTAATTCATAAAAATTGTATAAATTATAAACATATGAGAGTACAACATAACCTTACATTTTAATATTAATAATAGTTATAGAAATTATATATACTATTATAAAGTTATAAATTATTAAATAATTAACATTATAAAACAACATTAAAAATTAAATTATGTAATAGCTATAATCTAGTCACCCAAACTTAGTGACTATTTGAATTTAGGTGCTTTTTTAAAAAAATGGAGACGTGAGTTTTCTTATTTCTCTATTAAACAGTTTATTTATTTTTGTATTTTTTATTTTTTTGGCCTTGCCATGCAGCATTCGGGATCTTAATTCCCAGACCAAGGATCTAAGCTGTGCCCCCAGCAGTGGAAGCGCAGAGTCAGCCACTGGACCACCAGGGAAGTCCCTAGATGCTTTTTCTTCCATCTTTTAAAAAATATTTTTATTACAATATAACAAACTGTTGAAAAGTACACTTTATCATAAGGTTATAGTTGGCTGAAGAGTCCTTAAGTGAACACATCTGTGTAACTACTACTCTGGCACTTCAGGGTTCTTCTTTTGCAATTTATTTATTAAAGAAATATCTCATTGTTTTATAGTTTCCCACATACCAGACCTATTCAATCTTTCTTCTGTTTCTATCTGTTCTCTAAGGTGGTTATTAGATCCAGACTCTAGACCAGGGTCAAATCAGCAATGGTGCTGAGCCGTAATGGAGCCTGGGGCAAAGGAGAAATCAGTGATTCTGATTCTGTCTTTATTTAAACTATTTTGTTCCTAATTGTTTTGCAGTAATTTCTGTTTTTAAAAACCTGCATTAAAATGTTGTTTATCTTGATCACTGACTTTTTTGGCATCCCCTAGTATCAGCTCTGGCTAAAGGCTTGATTGGTCTCAGGCTCAATTTTTTGTCAAAAATACCTCATAGCTGACTGTGCATCATGTTAAAACTGACTTGCTTGCTGTCTGGCTGTCTCTGTCTTTGTTATGTTAAAAATGATCAGTGGAGCATAATAACTCTAACCACAACTGTTCTGTATTGCACCGGAAATCCTGGCAGGTAATAGACAGCCTATAAAAGTCATTGGGATGGAAAGGTAGAAATAAGACTGTTTGGGATCACAGATGACATTATTGTTTATGAAGAAAATCCCAAGGAATCTATAAAACACACTTCTAGAACTAAGTGTGTTTAGCAAGATCAAGGTCAACACACAAAATCAACCATTTTTCTATACCAACCAATGAACAATTGGAAACTGAAATTCAAAGCATTCAAAAGGTTTTCAAAATTTTAAGAACATTAACACCTATAATAGCATCCAAAAGAATATCATATACTCAGCTATACCTCTAACAAAACATGTGCAGGGTCTATATGGTAAAAATCACAAAACACTGATGAAAGAAATCAAAGAAAACCTTAATAAATGGGAAGACATATTCTGTTCATGTATTAGAAGGTTCGTTATAGCTAATATGTCACACTCAACCAATGGATCCATAAATTTAAGATCATCTTAAACAAATCCCAGTATGATTATTTATAGATATAGATAAGCTGTTTATAGCACTAAAATACCCAAAACAAAGTTGAAAAAGAAGTTGAGACTCTACTACCTGATTTTAATATATATTATATATTATAATATATATTATATATAAATATAATATATATGTTTATACATAATTTAATATATATTCAGTGTAGTTCAGTTCAGTTCAGTTGCTCAGTCGTGTCCAACTCTTTGCGACCCCATGAATCGTAGCACGCCAGGCCTCCCTGCCCATCATCAACTCCCAGAGACTCACGTCCATCGAGTCAGTGATGCCATCCAGCCATCTCATCCTCTGTCGTCCCCTTCTCCTCCTGCCCCCAATCCCTCCCAGCATCAGAGTCTTTTCCAATGAGTCAACTCTTCGCATGAGGTGGCCAAAGTACTGGAGTTTCAGCTTCAGCATCATTCCTTCCAAAGCAATCCCAGGGCTGATCTCCTTCAGAATGGACTGGTTGGATCTCCTTGCAGTCCAAGGGACTCTCAAGAGTCTTCTCCAACACCACAGTGCAAAAGCATCAATTCTTCGGCACTCAACCTTCTTCACGGTCCAACTCTGACATCCATACATGACCACTGGAAAAACCATAGCCTTGACTAGACGGACCTTTGTTGGCAAAGTAATGTCTCTGCTTTTGAATATCCTATCTAGGTTGGTCATAACTTTCCTTCCAAGGAGTAAGCGTCTTTTAATTTCATGGCTGCAGTCACCATCTGTAGTGATTTTGGAGCCCCCAAAAATAAAGTCTGACACTGTTTCCACTGTTTCCCCATCTATTTCCCATGAACTGATGGGACCAGATGTCATGATCTTCGTTTTCTGAATGTTGAGTTTTAAGCCAACTTTTTCACTCTCCTCTTTCACCTTCATCAAGAGGCTTTTTAGTTCCTCTTCACTTTCTGCCATAAGGGTGGTGTCATCTGCATATCTGAGGTTATTGATATTTCTCCCGGAAATCTTGATTCCAGCCTGTGTTTCTTCCAGTCCACCATTTCTCATGATGTACTCTGCATATAAGTTAAATAAGCAGGGTGACAATATACAGCCTTGATGTACTCCTTTTCCTACTTGGAACCAGTCTGTTGTTCCATGTCCAGTTTTAACTGTTGCTTCCTGACCTGCATACAGATTTCTCAAGAGGCAGGTCAGGTGGTCTGGTATTCCCATCTCTTTCAGAATTTTCCACAGTTTATTGTGATCCACACAGTCAAAGGCTTTGGCATAGTCAATAAAGCAGAAATAGATGTTTTTCTGGAACTCTCTTGCTTTTTTCGACGATCTAGCAGATGTTGGCAATTTGGTCTCTGGTTCCTCTGCCTTTTCTAAAGCCAACTTGAACATCTGGAAGTATTGCTGAAACCTGGCTTGGAGAATTTTGAGCATTAACTTTACTAGCGTGTGAGATGAGTGCAATTGTGCGGTAGTTTGAGCATTCTTTGGCATTGCTTTTCTTTGGGATTGGAATGAAAACTGACCTTTTCCAGTCTTGTGGCCACTGCTGAGTTTCCAGATTTGCTGGCATATTGAGTGCAGCACTTTCACAGCATCATCTTTTAGGATTTGAAATAGCTCAACTGGAATTCCATCACCTCCACTAGCTTTGTTCGTAGTGATGCTTTCTAAGGCCCACTTGACTTCACATTCCAGGATCTCTGGCTCTAGGTGAGTGATTACACCATCATGATTATCTGGGCCATGAAGATCTTTTTTGTACAGTTCTTCTGTGTATTCTTGCCACCTCTTCTTAATATCTTCTGCTTCTGTTAGGTCCATACCATTTTTGTCCTTTATCGAGCCCATCTTTGCATGAAATGTTCCCTTGGTATCTCTAATTTTCTTGAAGAGATCTCTAGTCTTTCCCATTCTGTTGTTTCCCTCTATTTCTTTGCATTGATCGCTGAGGAAGGCTTTCTATAATATATATTATATATATAATTTAATCACTGCAGATGGTGATTGCAGCCATGAAATTAAAAGATGCTTACTCCTTGGAAGAAAAGTTATGACCAACCTAGATAGCATATTAAAA
>NW_011494606.1:1294729-1297322 GCF_000754665.1 Bison bison bison
TATGGATGTGAAAGTTGGACTGTGAAGAAAGCTGAGCGCCGAAGAATTGATGCTCTTGAACTGTGGTGTTGGAGAAGACTCTTGAGAGTCCCTTGGACTGCAAGGAGATCTAACCGGTCCATTCTAAAGGAGATCGGTCCTGGGTGTTCATTGGAAGGGCTGATGCTGAGGCTGAAACTCCAATACTTTGGCCACCTCATGCGAAGAGTTGACTCATTGGAAAAGACTCTGATACTGGGAGGGATTGGGGGCAGGAGGAGAAGGGGACAACGGAGGATGAGATGGCTGGATGGCATCACCGACTTGATGGACATGAGTTTGAGTGAACTCCGGGAGTTGGTGATGGACAGGGAGGCCTGGTTGCAAAGAGTCGGACACGACTGAGTGACTGAACTGAACTGAATATATTATATAATATATATATATATTTAATTAATATATATATATAATAAAACTACAGTGATCAAAATACCTTGGTATTGACTAAAAGTGAAACAGAATAGAGACTTCAAAAATAGATTCATAAAATATGGTCAATTTTAAGTAGTTTTATTGAGGTACAATTGACATAACAAATTGCACATACTTAAAGTGTCCAATTTGATAAATCTGACATACATATACATCTGTAACACCATCACATCTATCAAGGTAATGAACATATTTCTTATCTCCAAAGGTTGCCTTATGTCTTCTCCTCTCCACCTCCCCATCTTATCTCCTGGCAATCACCAATATGCTTTCTGTCATTTACATTTGCTTACAGTTCTCAAAATTTTATATCAATGGAATCATACAGAATGTACTTTTTTGTCTTGCCTCTTGAATGTGATCTAATCACTTTGAGAATTATCCGTGTTGTAGCATCTATCAATAGTTCATTCTTTTTATTGCTATGCAGTACCCCGTTGTAACTATGCTTATCCATTCTCTTGTTGATGGGCATTCAGGGCTTACCTAGTCTCCTTTTTAGGGATAAAGATGCTAAGAATACCCTGTATGAGTGTTTGTATGGAAATATGCTTTTATTTCTCTTGAGTAAATATCTTGGAGTATAATGGCTGGATTATATGGGAACTGTGTGTTTAACTTTCAAAGAAACTAACAAACTGTTTTCCTAAGTTGTTATACCATTTTACATTTCTACCAGCAGAGTTCCAGCTCTGTGACACTCTTGCTAGCCTAAAAAGTGCATGATGATTATTTGTTGTGGTTTTAATCTGAATGTTCCTAACGTGGAAATTGAATGTCTTTTCACATGCTTATTTACCATCGGTATATCTTCTTTTGTGAAGTGTCTGTTCACAGTTTGAAAGCAATTCAATAGATGTCTATCAACAGATAGTGCTAGAACAACTGGATATTCATATGTAAATTTGAGCCTCAACTATTCCTCAAATTATATACAAACATTACTGAAAATGCATCATAAATATGAACGTAAAATTTTAAAAGTTATGAAACTCTTAGATTCAAAATATATGAGAAAATATTTGGATTCTTGGATCACAAAAGATCCTTTAAATAATTGAGTTTATTGAATTAAAGGGGCTTCCCTGGTGGCTCAGACAGTAAAAAAATCTGCCTGCAATATGGGAGACCCAGGTTCAATCCCTGGGTCAGGAAGATCCCCTGGAGAAGGAAATGGCAACCCACTCCAGTATTCTTGCTTGGAAAATCCCATGGACAGAGGAGCCTGGAGGGCTACAGTCTATGGGGTCACAAAGAGTCGGACATGACTGAGCAACTAACACCTTAAACTTTTGCTCTACAAAAGACACTGTTAAGGCAATGAAAAGATAAGCCACAGACTGGCATCCAGAGTATATAAAGAACTCAAAACTCAACAGTAAGTAAACCAACAACCCAATTTTTTAAACAGACCAAAGAATTGAACATGTACTTCACCAAAGAAGATATACAGATGGCAAGTAAATATATGAACAGATATCCACATCAGTCAGCATCACAAAAATGTAGATTAAAAACCACAGTGATGTTCCATTACGTACCTATCAGAACAACTAATATAAAAATTCTGATAATACAAAATGTCCACAAGGATATGGAGCAAGTGGAACTCTCATACATGGCTGGCGAGAATGCAATATGATACAGGACAGGCCTCTAGATAATAGTGTGGTATTTTCTTATAAAGATAAAAATATACTTAAAAACATATATTTTACCTTTTGACTGAGCTATCTCCTCTGTAGGTATTCATCTATTACAGAGAAGTGAAAACTTATATCCACACAAAAACCTGTGTATTAATTTTTAACAGCAGCCTTACTCATAATTTTCCCAAACTGGAAATGACTCAAATATTCTCCTGTGAGTAAATGGATTGGAAAAAAAAATGGTGATCTGTCCACAAATAGAAATATATTTGTGGATATATAGAAATATATATAGAATATAGAAATATATCCACTGCTGCTGCTGCTAAGTCACTTCAGTCGTGTCTGACTCTGTGCGACCCCATAGATGGCAGCCCACCAGGCTCCCCCGTCCCTGGGATTCTCCAGGCAAGAACAGTGGAGTGGGTTGCCATTTCCTTCTCCAGTGCATGAAAGTGAAAAGTCAAAGTGAA
>NW_011494606.1:1297422-1303717 GCF_000754665.1 Bison bison bison
AAAGTGAAAAGTCAAAGTGAAGTCGCTCAGTCGTGTCTGACCCTTAGTGACCCCATGGACTGCAGCCTACCAGGCTCCTCCATCCATGGGATTTTCCAGGCAAGAATACTGGAGTGGGGTGCCATTGCCTTCTCCAATATATCCACTAGTCAGGAAAAAAAGGAATGGGCTATTGCTACCACACAACAACTTGCATAACTCTCAAATGCATTATTCTAGGTAAAAGAAATCAGCCTCAAAAGATAATATACTGTATGACACCCTTCATATCGCAGTCTGGAAAAGGCAAAACTGTAAGAACAGATGAATGGTTGCCATGGGGAGGGGCCAGAAACTGACTATACGAGGGCAGCATGAGGAGATTCTTTTGGGTGTACATGTTGTTTTGTATCCTGTTTATGGCAGTGATTACAAAAATCTATGCATGTATAAAACCTCATAGGACTGAACAACAACAAAAATGGAGTTTACTGTATGTAAATTTTTTTAAAAAGTAATGAAAATGGTTGATGAGTATATGCCACCTAATCCATCCTTAGCTGGCTAGCTGTGCTATGCTCAGTCATGTCCAGCTCCTTGTGATCCTATGGACTGTAGCTCTCCAGGCTCCTCTGTCTGTGGAATTCTCCAGGCAAGAATACTAGAGTGGGTTGCCATTTCCTTCTCCTGGGGGGGTCTTCCCCACCCAGGGATGAACCTGCATCTCCTGCAATGGCAGACAGATTCTTT
Organism: Bison bison bison; assembly: GCF_000754665.1. Taxonomy (NCBI): domain Eukaryota; kingdom Metazoa; phylum Chordata; class Mammalia; order Artiodactyla; family Bovidae; genus Bison; species Bison bison. The sequence goes on from NW_011494606.1 coordinate 1,298,152, forward strand.
ACCACCTGGGAAGCCCATCCTCATCAGTCCCCCAGACCTGAAGCGCTTGGTACCAAGGCCAATGTGGCTGGAGCTAGGGGATGGGAGGAGATACAGTGAATTCAGACAGAAGGGCAGGGCGAGCCCATGGAGAGCCATAGAAAGAGTTGGAAAGGAATTTGTTCGTGCTGCGATGTGGAAAATGAATCTGTAACAGTGAATTATGGGAAAAGGGATTTTTCATACAAAAAAAAGATCGATTAAAAAGAAATGTTATCATAGCTTGAGAAGAGAGGTCCAAATAATTGGAACATTGAACTGGGACTGAGGACTGGGAGGGACAAAAAACAGTCTGCATTTAAAATGTGGTTTTGTCTTGCGGTTAGAGAGAATTTCCATGTCTAGCTAACTCTGAGGATGAAGGGTCAGGGCTCCTCTCGATGTCTTTTCTTGGCTTTCTGTCTCAGAATAAACAAACGTGGTGTCTCCAAGCTTTCTTGAGGGTCCCAGGTACAGGGTGATCCAACCCAGACCACAGGAGCCTTACAGCCAGTTTACAATGTGGGTCCTGTTGCTATAAACACACCACTCAGGAGGCCCCGGGCAAGTTTGAACACCTACTGGAACTTGTTTCTATGTCATCCTGACTCCCCCTGGATAAAGGAGGCTCAACCGTGGAGCACAGAGCATCACAGGAAGGGCCTGCACCTCTGACCTCAGAAAGCACTGGAAAATGAGACTATTGGAAGGCCCATGAGTCACCACTTTAGTGTCTTCTCATTTAATGCAGAAAAGAGATGATGCTTAAGCACCAATAGAAGTGTCTATTTGCTGGACCCTGTGGCTGGTAGCAAAAATGCCAACTCAAATACCAACAAAATGGCTATACAGATATTAATCCTGTGAGAGAGAGACAGAGAGAGAAAGAGAGGGGGAGAGAGAGAGGAGAGAGAGAGAGGTTTAAGCCTGCACATCACGGATTCCTTCCTTTTTGTCTCCCCCATGTAGCCAATTCCCATTCAAAGGGGGCATTTCATTTAGTTCCTGAATTGTTTCTGTACCTCTTTCCTGCTTTGTTTCTCCTCTTCAAAGCCCTGGTCACCTTGGTCATGAGCGAATGTCTCCTCTTGGAATCACTTAGCGTGAGGACTGCAGCCAAGCTCCGTGGCTCAATTTCAAGTTCCCTTTTAAATGGAACCACTGGAGACACTTTGCCCATGAGATCCTAGTCACTGAGTTTACTGAAAACAAAGTGGAGTCTCTGACTCAGGGATTTAATTCTCTGCCTACACAAACATTGGTAATCACTCTGCTAAAAACAAAACAAGGCAAAAATAGACTTTAAAAACTGAAAATAAAAATTTCCTTTAATTAGCACCAGAAAACCCAGTGCAGGAGTCTTGGTTGGTGAGTTCCCCAGAACATCTAATGCATTGCCTTTCAATGTGTTCATCAGAGTCAATTTTAAAGTGGAAACAGGACCAAGATACACCTAGGAAAATAGCGAACAAAAATAAGACTTGGGGACTTACCTGATGGTCCAATGGCTAAGCCTCTGGGCTCCTAATGCAGGGGTCCCCCCAGGACTAGATTCCTTAGTCAGGGAACTAGATCCTGAATGCAGCAATTTAAAAAATCCTGCATGCCTCAAAGAAAATCAAAGACCCCACATGCCACCACCAAGACCTGGCACAACCGAATAAATAAATTAATCAAAAACAAAACAAAAAATACAAGACCTGATCTGGATGTCAGGAGAGGTGGGCTCTAGACACAGATCTCAGATGTCAGTGACCCTTGCCCCCCAGGCTTCTCAGTTTCCTCTTATGGAAAATTAACAACTAGAACGTGATCTGTATCTCCAAAAATTCCTGTACTGGCTTGGTGGTGATTTAGTCGCTCAGTCGTGTCCAACTCTTGCAATCCCCGTGGACTGTAGCCCGCCAGGCTCCTTTGTCCATGGGATTCTCCAGGCAAGAATACTGGAGTGGGTAGCTATGTCCTTCTCCAGAGGATCTTCCCAACCCAGAAATTGCAGGTCTCCTGCATTGCAAGCAGATTCTTTACCGACTGAGATATGAAGGAAGCCCCATACCTGCTTAGACGCTCAAATGTTTATTTTGGTCTTAAAGTGTTGACTTTCTACTCACCATATATATCCTTGTATCTATGGGAAGTCTCTTCCTGAATGTCCTGCTGTTAAACCAAAACAATCAAGTTAAAAATCACACCTCTGGATCAGCCCTCTCAGTCAACCATCCTTCTCCCAGCCTTCTATCTCAGTGATGAAGGAATTTATGGTACAACCTAAATGATAGCCCTCCTTCCCTTCGTAAGTGTTCCCTTCCTCCCTCTATATTTGGGAGAGTAAGCATTGTTTCCCTTGTCCCATGTCTGAGTTTCCCTGCCCTCTGTCCCTCTGAGTCTGGCTCTCTTCCTGGCTCTGGGTTCTGTGTGGGTCACGACTCAGGTCAGCGATCACCCCCAACATCCTGTTGCTTACTGAATAATGGTCAACCTGCAGGGAAAGGCATAGATATGTGTCTCTTCTCTCTCCACAATATTATCACACAATCACGAATAAATAAATGTTTCACATTTCCCTGTTGGCTCAGATGGTAAAGAATCTGCCTGCAATGCATCAGACCTGGATTAGATTCCTGGGTTGGGAAGATCCTCTGGAGAAGGGAATGGTAACCCACTCCAGTATTCTTGTCTGAGTAATCCCATGGACAGAGAAGCCTGGAGGCTACAGTCCATGGGGTCACAGAGTTGGACACGATTGAGTGACTAACACTTTCACTTTCACACTTACAGACTTTACTAAAGGTTTTAAGAATTAAAGTTACAACAAATTAGACAGAATTTTAAGCAGCCATTAACACCATTTTTCCTGGAAAAACATCCAAGAAGTTAAATGTTTTATAGGAGGAAATTCTTTTGGTGGGGGCTCTCTAGAACCTGATTTTGCCCCTTTGATCTTAGATCTGCCTTCCTTTTGGAGAGGCAGTTTCCTCTTCAAAACATCTCAGCTCTGGGGTGTGCATGCCTTCCCATGTTTAAGAAATACCACCTCCCACCTATAGGCACTGGTCTGACACAGGGATCTCCACCCACCCCCATGCAACTCCCCAGGAGTTCATTAAGCCAAGGCTTTAGTTATTCCATCCAGAATGGCCCAGCCAAGTCATACAGGATGCACTTGGACCCTCCAAGTCCTTCAGAGCCAGATAAGCTGTGGGGGATGTGGGGACACCATGAGTGAGTGAGCGAAAGTCGCTCAGTTGTGTCTGACTCTTTGCGACCCCACGGACTATACAGTCCATGGAATTCTCCAGGCCAAAATACTGGATTGGGTAGCCCTTTCCTTCTCCAGGAGATCTTCCCAACCCAGGAATCGAACCCAGGTCTCCCACATTTCTGGCAGATTCTTTACCAGCTGAGCCACAAGAGAAGCCCAGTTCCTAGGATAGCATAGAGTACCTATAGACCCTTAAGGAGAAAAGAAACACTTTCCCCCTAACTTCCTGTACTTTGCAAGGCTGCCCCCTTGAAATTTCACTTAGCATTCTTTTGGTGACCAGAATATACTTCCATGCTTAATTCTTTCTCCATCCTTTCTTCTTTCCAATTGTACTCCCTTAGTCTGGCTAAGAATAAGAAAAGGGGCCGACTGGCCATATACTTTTTATTAGTAGCTTGTGGGGCTTCTCAAAGACCACCCCCTCTGGAGACCTGGAACATATTCCTTGCAATGTGAGAGATGGATGAAATTCTTAGCTGATGGGCCCATGCTGCTCTCAATTCCTGTATGAAAGGGGGTAGTGAGGAAAGCATGTGTATGTAAGGGAGTAATTCTCCCAGTTATAATAGCAATAAAAAGGGTGATGTCTGACCTGTGCTCACCAATTTTTACAGCATCTTTCAATCCTGACTGCACACTAGAATCACCTGGAGAGCTTTAAAAATACCAAGGCCTCACCCTTGAACTATTAAATCAGAATCTCTGGGAGTGAGATCTGGGCATTGCTGTTTTTAAAAGCCTGTAGGTGATTCTGCTGGGCAGCAGGGCTGAGAATCACGGATGTGTGGGGGGTGGGAAATGATCACAGCTGGAAAAGGTCATGTTTGTTGCCCCTGGAATGAATTCTGCAGCCCCAGGCAGTCTAGTTCCATCAGGCTCCTTTCAGCTTCCAAGAGTCTCAGTGAGATTTCAAATAGAGTGAAGAGGGAGGTTATTGGGTTCCTATGATGCAGCCCTTATGGAGGGTCTGGAATGACTGCTATCATCCGTCCCAGTGAAAGTTTCCCACCGCATTAGCAGACTCTTATTTTTAATATAAGGAAATGGCTGCAGTTACTATACAGCGCCTGATAGAGAGTGGACTCTCAACAGATACAGTACTTGTTGAAATAATGAATTACTTCAGCAGAGCATTAATGGGCCATTTCCCTCTTCTACCACGAGATGGCGACCTTACAAAAGATCAGTGTAGAACAGTGTTTCAACTCCGCCAAAACAGAAAAAGGGATGAACAGCAGAAGCTGAAGATAAAAAACAGCATATTTTGGATGTATGGGTGTATGGTGGGGAGGGGAGCCATGGCTTTTGTTTTCCGCTCTTTATCCTTTTTATTTATTTATCATTTTTGGCTGCACTGGGTCTTTGTTGCTCTGCGCAGGCTATCTCTAATTGTAGAGAGCAGGCTTCTTCCTGCGGTGGCTTCTCTTGTTGCGGAGTGCAGGCTCTAGGGCTCAGTAGTTGTGGCTCGAGGGCTCAGTTGCCTCGGTTGCCTCGCGGCATGTGGGATCTTAGTTCTTGGATCAGGGATCGAACCCTGTGCCCCCTGCATTAAAAGGCAGATGCTTAAACACTGGACCACCAGGGAAGTCTCTATTTATCCCTTCAAAAAAGTGGATCAACAAAATTCAAAGTGGTTTAAAAAAAAAAAGAGAATGCAGTGAATTCACATGGCTCATCTCTCTCCTAGGAGGCTAAGCTCCTTGGTTGACAAATGTGAGCTCATGGCATTTCCAGAAGGTAGGCCAGGGCCAAGCACTAAGCTACTTTACATGTAAGGACAATAAGTGGCCCCAGTTTGGTTGCTCTGCCAATAATCCTCTGCCAGAAAACATGTTTTCAAGTTACGCTGGTCTCTCGCTCTCTTCACCACCTGGGGAATTTTGGGAAACAGCTAATCTGTGGAAACAAAGATACAGTCATTTATGTAAAAGAATCTGCCTGCCAATGCAGGAGAAATACAAGATATGGATTCAGTCCCTGGATAGGGAAGATCCCCTGGAGGAGGAAACAGCAACCCACTCCAGTATTCTTGCCTGGAGAATCCCATGGACAGAGGGGCCTGGGGGGCTATAGTCCAGGGGGTTACAGAGTCAGACACGACTGAGTAACTAAGTACATACATCAGTTAATAAAACCTCTGGGCAAGCCCCTTTAATGAAGTTGGCCTTGGCATTGGGGAAGCTTGGTAGGATTTCTTGTCCACATGTTGGTGCTTGGAGAGGCAGGGGAGTGACATCTCATGAGCAGTGTTTGATTGGCAGGCTGAGATCTACATCTTAGTAT
>NW_011494606.1:1303817-1311691 GCF_000754665.1 Bison bison bison
GTACTCCAGGCGATGGGCGGTTCCACCCTGCCTTGGCTGCGTGCTGCTTCTGGAACACTGGGCCCCAGGAGATCCATCATGGCCAGAGGGGCAGGACTGCCTCCCTTGCCATCTGCTCCTGCAGCACTCAAGCTGACCAGGGAGCCAGTCACTTGACCCTGGAGGGGAGAGGAGGCAGAGATGGCACGTGGGGATGGCCTACTGGTGACTAAAATCTTTCTACTGCTGGATGCTCTGGAGAGGAAATCATAAATGCAGTCTTCAGGGCATCTGAGCCCTCCTTCGCTATGTCTCTAGGAAGTATCCTGCCCCTTCTCTAGGTTGACTGTTCTAGATTCTCACCACTATGCTCTCATTCCGTCCTGACTCCCCTTGTCAGCAGATGGCTTTGCTGCCTAGTTCCCAGAGAAAGCTGAGACTGTGCACCACGAAATCCCTCAACTTCCAGCTTCCCTCCTACAAAGGTATTTATGTCTGTGGCCCCCCACACCCTCCCAGTGACGACAGAGAGCAGAGGTGTCTCACTCTATGGAGACCAGATTCTCTCTGCCTATGTTCTGGCTTCCAGAGCCTTCAGCTCCTCCCAGGCTTCCTCTGGGGCTTCGCTCTACCAGCTTTCATCTCTCTCTGCTTTTCTGGCTCTTTCCACGTGCAAACTCCCCCATCTTAAAAAAAAATGAAACAGGGACTTCCCTGGTGGTCCAGTGGTAAAGAATTCACTGCAGGGGACAGGGGTTCGATCTCTGGTGGGGGAACTAGGATCCCATATGCTTCGGAGCAGTTAAGCACACACAACACAAATACTGAGCCTTCGCCCTCCAGAGTCCAAAGCACAACTAGAGAGCCTGAGCACTATAGCTCCTGAAGCTGCATGCTGCAACTAGGTAGCCTGTGGGCCACATCAAAAGATCCCAAATGACACAACTAAGACCTGACACGCCCAGATGAATAAATAAAATGAAACAAAACAAAATAAAACCTACTGTAGCCCTTTCTCAAGTCTGTCTCAGGTCCCTCACTCCTAAGCACTCAGCTTCAGATGGGGCGCAGGTGTAGAGACACAGGGGGTGAGGGAGGGGGAGAAGCCCCTTCCCCTTCTTCTCCCCACCCTATCAGTGGTCTGTTACCACTCAGCGGTGGAGCAGAGAAAGGAGACGCAGGGCCCCAGCAGCAGCACTGCTGAGCAAATGTGACAGTGACCTTGAGGTTGAGCTGTTGACATCCGAGCTGGCATTGGAGGCTTCTGTGGGCAGTGAAAGCCTCTGTCCTAGGTTACCCCTGGCCTCGCCTCCTGCCAAATCTCGCCTTCAGTCTCCAAGACCGAGGCCCAAGTGGACACGAGCCAGGCAAGAAGCCTGTCCTTTCTGAGATCAAACGGAGGCAGGAGCACTCAGGGTGAGGGATGGGTGGGTGTGCTCCGGGCCGAGGCCAGAGTGGGTAGCCAATGGGCAGGTGCTGCCTGGAGATGAAATGAATTGCGAGAGGGGGCTTGGAGTAATGTTCAAGTCGCTCTCCAAGTTCGAAGAGCAGAGAATCCTCATGCTCAGAATCTTGTCCAGGAAGTCTTCAGGCTGGCCTTGGCGTCACAGTCATGCCCCTGCCTCGGGCTGAGTGTGTCCCCCTCTGAGATGCTGTTGCTGGGCACTGACTCGAAGGCCTCCTGGGTGCCTGCTCTTCAATTGCCCTAATCATTGTAACAAAAACAGCATTGTCTGAGCTCATTCTATGTGTCCAGCAATATGCTAAATATTCTGCATACCTCATCTCAGTGCATTTAATCATCCCCAACACTATGAAGTAAGTTTTATGATCTCCAGCTCATAAAAGAGGAAGTTGAGATATAAAGATGTCAAGTCACCACCCAAGTTTATGTGTGAGACTAATGAGCAATGGAGCCAGAATTTGAGCCCCACTCTGTTTGACTCTGGGCTTCCCTGGTAGCTCAGCTGGTAAAGAATCTGCCTGCAATGCAGGAGACCTTGGTTCAATTCCTGGGTTGGGAAGATCCCCTGGAGAAGGGATAGACTACCCACTCCAGTATTCTTGGACTTCCCTGGTGGCTCAGATGGTAAAGAATCTGCCTGAAGTTCGGGAGACCTGGGTTCGATCCCTGGGTTGGGAAGATCTCCTGGCATGGCAACCCATTCCAGCATTCATGCCTGGAGAACCCCCATGGACAGAGGAGCCTGGAGGGCTACAGTCCAGGGGATCACAAAGAGTCGGACACAACTGAGTGACTGAGCGCAGCACAGCTGTTTGGCTCCATGCCCTTCTGATTCTATAGCCCAAATGGCTATAACAAGGATGAGTTTGTTTCAACACGTGCAGGCGCAGGAGAAGTCATATACTAACAGCAAGATGCTAGTACCAGCTGTTACCGGGAGCTCTCACCTAAGCTCATTTTTCCAATTGAAAACAAGAGGCAAACTGATATGCCAAAGCTTTATGGGGAGTGAGTTAATCCCAGGCCAGATACTGAGGGAACTAGGACTGGGCAGACAAAGAGCAAAGCACATGCAAAGCGGTCCATTACTGAACTGACTGCGGTGCCACGAGAAACTGAACGAATGGCTCAGCCATGCTGAATGTCTCTGGAAGACCATGTGAAGTCACTGTACCCAGGAACAGTCTGCTCGGGAGAAGACTTAGGAATCTCTGTTGCTTCCTCCCTGTCTTGGGTCTCTTGTTGGTCAAAACTCAGCCTGTGGGGCATTAACTCTGTTGTACTTATGGGTCGCAAAGAGTCAGACGTGACTGAGCGACTGAACTGAACTTATGGGTTGTGTAGCTGGGCCCCCTGGGCAGCTTTGAGGCCAGACTCAGTGAGTCCAGGTCTGGATGGACATGTGTCCAGGGGTTGTTTCAGTTCCTCCGATCATGGGGGACATAATAAAGGTCATGCCCAAACCCGAAAATGACCCGAGGATGGCTGAGGCAGTCTGTTGTGTTAGGAGGTAAGGGACAGTCACAGCACAGCTTCTCCAATGAGCAGGGACAGGAAAAGAGCTTGGTGGGAGGCCTGTGGGCTGGAGCAAATTTACTTTCCATTCCCTTTAAGTCTACATCCAATTTCCTCGGCATGCATCCAGGACCTTGCATGGGGTGGCCCTAGCCTATTGTTTCAAGCTAGTCCACAGCACCTCCATCCACACCCCAGGCAGGGCCACCATCAGCCCATGAAGCACCTACATATGAATAAGAAAAAGGCACCTCTCTAAGTGGTCACAGCCCTGTGGCTCTGGCTCTGGCTGGCAGAATGGTGTTTGGGTGTAAATTAGAAAAATAAAACACTCTTCCTGGTCACAGCTCACACCAGAGTGTACAGTTGGATTTTCAAGTGTCCTCTGGCCACTGGGCACAGAGGCTTGGCCAACCACACTAAATCCTGGATGAGGAAACAGGCCTACAGAGGTAGACGCCCTTGCCCAGAGTCACAGAGACCTGCCAGACACAGGGCTCAGCTTCTGACCTGAATTCAGCCTCTGCCTCCTACTTCACCCAAGGCTCAGCTGGGCAGCTTGGAGCGATCCCTCCTCCAGCCCACACAGAAATAATTTATGAAATTTCCCAGGTGTGTCTGGCATTGACCCCATGTTCTGGCCTGCTCTAGTGCCCACAGCTGTGAGAAAGGGTTGTACCCCCACTTTCTCCCAGCCACCACCCCGTGACCTCCAGAGAATCAGCCCCTGGGGGCTGTGCCAATGACCTCATGGGGAACTGCTGCCCACTGACTTCCTGTTTTTATATTCTTTCCTCCTCTGCTTGTTTTTTCTGCTTTGTTGTTCTTTGATCATTTTTGGTTCTCCACCCCCCGGCCATTCTGCAGAAACTAAACTTGATTTTTTGTGATTATTTAAAATCCGTGTTTAGACAAAGAGATCTCATACTTCTCTTCTGTCCATTTGGGGAACTGGAGTTGAGGGTAATTGCCCCCCACCCCACCCCTTTTTCTCTCTCCTCATTCCCCATGGTTTATCTCCCAAATGACGTTCTTCAGGTTCCACAGCCCATGAGAAGCAAACTCAGAAACTGTGTCTGCAAGGACCATGTGACTTCAGGATTCTGCTTCTACTAGAGATCTTCCTTCAATTGGATGCTGTACTAGATGGAAGGGAAGAGATCTGCCAGCTTCCCCACTGTCATATCCTCAGCTCCAGGAAACTGCAGACAGAGCCCCTACAGAAAAAACCACACGCTTCTCCATTTCTTCCAAGATCAAGGGCAAATTCCGTAGCACGCATCAAAGAGCCTCCAAAGGGTGGGCGGCCCAGGGTCGCTTTCCACCCTAGTCCGTTGTTACTGCATCTGCTTCTCCCTCCTTCCACCCTCTTTTCTCTGTTCCAGCCACGCTAATCTCCTTACCTTTCCTGGAAACACCGTGCTCCTTCTTGCCTCTCCACTTTCACGCTTGCTGTTCCTCTGCCTGGAATTCTCTGCCCTTTCTTCCTTGGGAATTCTTATTTACCCTTCAAAGCCTAACTAAAACGTCACCTTCTCAAGGATGACTTAACTGTGTCCTCCAAGCTGAATTTGTTACCCCTTCTTCTGTGTTCCTTTGGCTCCTTTTTCCTAAGAGGAAATATAAATGTATTATAAAAGTAAATATAGGGAAGCCCAGTGTTAAGAATCTTGCTTGCAATGCATAGGTTCGCTCCCTGGTCAGGGAACTAAGATGCCACATACCTGTGGCCCCCATGCCACAACAAAGACCCAGCACAGCCAAAAAGAAAAAAAACAGGAGTAAATATAAATGTTTATAACCTCATTCATCACTTCCCTCGTGGCTCAGATGGTAAAGAATCTGCCTGCAATGCAGAAGACCCAGGTTCAACCCCTGGAACAGGAAGATCCCTTGGAGAAGGGAATGGAAGCCCACTCCAGTATTCTTAGCTGGGAAATCCCATGGACAGAGGAACCTGATGGATTCCAGTCCATGGGGTCGCGTAGAACTGGACAGGACTGAGCGACAAACACACACAATTCAGCCTCATTTAGGTGCTCTCTTTGGTGGTATTTGAGTCTCTTGAGCATTGCCTTTTTTGTTATTGTATAATAGTTTCCTCCTCTCCTTTATTGAATTAGTCCTGTGTGTTTATATTTATTTGCTTATAAGTCTCTGAGACAAATGTTTCTCTTTATTCTGTGTATGCCTAGGAATGTGTGTGTGAAAGTTTGTGGTATGTATGAAAGTTTTACTGATTACAGTGTTGAAATATGATTTATGCCACAAAGGTCTGTGGGGCAATCCCTCATGGGAAGGCGTGAACTGAAAAGGCTGGTCACTCTCAGCGTTGGTCTCAGAGGAGATTATGGTTCATTTAACAGGAAGCCAGAACCTGTGGCAGGTGGGAAAGGAAATTCTTATGTCTTCAGGGCAGTGCTTATCAAAATATAGCTTGTGATCCAACCATATCAAAATCACCTGGGAATGGGGGTCGGGAGGTGGGACTTGTTAAAAATTCAGACTCCAGGGCTCAAATTCAAGCCTTTTGAATCTAGCTCTCTGGGGGTAGTTCCCAGGAATCTGCCTTTTAATAAACTGCTGGGAGGTTTTTCTGCACCAGCCTTTGAGAACCACTGATCCAGGTGTTTTGGGAGCTGGAGTGCATGCTACTGAAACCTGTGCTTGTCAAGGTCACTCGTTGTCACACCTTCTGAATGTTCAGTCTACTAGCTGCTCCCAGGCCTCATTCTCCGGCTCTTGGTGGTTTGGGACTCAGAGGAGCATGGCCTCTTTTTTGAATCTCTTCACTCCCTCATGTTCTGTGAAGCCCTCTGTTCCCGGTTCATATCCTGACTCTTGACTCATTCTTTTCCATAGTCCCCACCTGTCTCCTCTTCCTCCAAATGCTCCCTCACTCCTGGGGCCTCTCTCAGGTTTTGACCTCAGCCCTGTCCTTGACACTCCACACCACACCCGTGGCTTCCTCCGATGACTGTGGACACTGACGGTGGCCAAGTTTATGTTTCCAGCACCGATGCTCTCCCCAGATTCTGTCCTATACACATACCTCCCTATGGGAGGGTCCACTGAAATGGTCCAGGCCTCCCACATTGCACATTTCCAAGACCTTTCTGTGCATCTTCCTCTTATATTTCTTCTCTCTGTGGACCCTGAGCTGGACATCTAAGGGTCATTCCACCTCTGAGTGTCACCTTGGACAAGTGACCTATCTTTCTGTGCCTCCACCTCCTCATCTGAAATATGGGCATCATGATAGCTCCTGTCTTGATGGATTGTGAGGATTAATTGAATCTGTGCCTATAAAGGGCTCAGAATAGTAGCGGGCGTGGTGCACGTGCTCAATAAACACCAGCTATTAATAATAATGAGTCAACTCTTCGCGTGAGGTGGCCAAAGTATTGGAGTTTCAGCTTTAGCATCAGTCTTTCCAAAGAACACCCAGGGCTGATCTCCTTCAGAATGGACTGGTTGGATCTCCTTGCAGTCCAAGGGGCTCTCAAGAGTCTTCTCCAACACCACAGTTCAAAAGCATCAATTCTTCGGCACTCAGCTTTCTTCACAGTCCAACTCTCACATCCATACTTGACCACTGGAAAAACCATAGCCTTGACTAGGCTTTGGTTTGTTTGTTTCTAGGGATCTCATAAAAACAAGAGGTCCTATTTTATTGTGATTTTCATTACTTTATTGTTAACAGAATCAATCACCTCTTTGCCCTTTTTGATTATTTATGCTTCTTCTCTGAATTACTTCTTATTATTGGGTTCTTTGTCTTTTTTTTACTGCTATTTAGGAGCTTTTTGTGTGTCCAGGGCATCATTGGAAAAGACTCTGATGCTGGGAGGGATGGGGGGCAGGAGGAGAAGGGGACGACAGAGGATGAGATGGCATCACTGACTCAATGGACCTGAGTTTGAGTGAACTCCGGGAGTTGGTGATGGACAGGGAGGCCTGGCGTGCTGCAATTCATGGGGTCGCAAAGAGTCGGACACGACTGAGCAACTGAACTGAACTGAACTGATTGATAATAATGGTGATGAGACTAACACTACATAGTAGTTATCAAACATTTTTATTGTTCTGGTCTCCTCCTCCTTCCCCTCACTCCCACCCACTAGACAGTCACCTTCCAGTTTCCATCTCTAACACTTCCTCTCTCTGACGTCTGCCCCAGCTTCCCAGTCACCTCTGCTCAGTCTCGGTCAGAGTACCCTCATGTCTTTCCTGGACTTGTCTAAGAATGATCTCGCTCCTGAATTCTCATCTCCTTTCCCACCTTTGTGACCCCCTGAAGGGCTCATGCTTCATTTCTCTTTGGGTCTCCTAGCACCTGAGTGTATTTTAAGTATTTACAGGATAAATAGGTGAAATAGTGGATGAATGGATGGGTGGATGGACAAAATCAATGCATTACGTAGAAATCTTTGAAGATGGTAAGATGCCTTATAAATCAAGGTGGCAATGATATTTAGAAACTTGAGAAAACAAACTCTAAATAAGGTTGAATTCCCAGGGTTTCCCTGGTGGTCCAGTGGTTAAGAATCCACCTGCCATTGCAGGGGACAGGGGTTTAAAACTTGGTCAGGGAAGATCCCCATGCCCCAAGGCAACTAAGTCCGTGGGCCACAAGTACTGGGGCCTGCACACCTGGAGCCCTTGCTCCACAACAAAAGAAGCCCGTGCACCTCAAAGAAGAGTAGCCCCCGCTGCCTGCAGCTAGAGAAAGCCCAGGCACAGCAACGAAGACCCAGCACAGCCAAAAAGAAAGAAGTAAGTAATTGTTTGTTTATTTTTTAAAGTTGAATTCCCATAAGGTGCTTCTGAGTAAAACAGTAGCAAGAGCTTCACCAGTCTGGGGAAACATGTCTCCCAAAAGGAATGGATCTGCAGAGATGTTGGAAGAGGAATC